>NC_141879.1:18802878-18954393 GCF_056163025.1 Triticum urartu
GCGCGGCCTGGCTGGGGCCTCCGAGTGGCGCGACGGGCGCTGCTGGTGGTCGCCGGCGACGGCGGGTGGCGAGGGGTTGCCGGAGCGGTGCAAGGAGGCGCGAGGCGTGGGCACAGGAGCTCGGGCGCTAACGCGCCTCTCCGCGCCGTCCATCCTCCCGGCGAGCGCCCTCCATCCTTCCGCGCGAGGCACGGCGGCCGCTGGCGCACGACGGGATGGGCGAAGTCGCCGGCGCAGGACATAATGGATAAGACGAAGGGGAGGAGTGCGGACTGAATTGAAATGACTATAGGGTTTTTTATATAAAAGTGAAACGTTTTCTCAGAGTGTCACTAAAACAGGGACTGTAGGTTGATTTTAGGTAAACATAGGGGCTTTTTTGCAAAACAGCAACGACGGACGACAATCGCTGTTTATTAGTAGGTAAAAAGATATGGCCTAATACTAGCCTGGTAGGTAAAAATAGGACCAAAAAATGCCCAGTAGGCTAAACAGCAGGCGGAGCAGCGTGCCGGCGGGCCGGCCCAATTAGCAGCTGGGTCGTGCCTGGGTTGCAGGCTGTAGCACGCAGGCCAGCACGGCACGACCTGTATAATAATCGTGCCCCGGCAGGCCGTGTCGTGACAGGCACAATTACTTTTTTTTGAGGTACAAGAGTAAACAAAATTACTCTTCAGCCAACCCAAAGTCGGCACTCAGGTCGCTCAACAGGTCGTCCGGTACTCCCGGCACACAAAGCAGGTCTCCCATCCTCCTAGCACGGCCAGCCAGTAAATGGGCCATCTTGTTCTTCTTCCTGTTGGCGTGCTGAACTTTCACATTGCTGAATTTTGTGAATTCCTGATTGATATCCTCGATCGCTGCAAAACATGCCGACAAACACCTGCCCCCCACGTTCAGGTTATCCGCCATGGCTTTGCAGTCCGTTTCCAGTATCAGGTTGCCATTATACAGCTACGACATCACATTCAGGCCAGCTAGGATTGATTGCGCCTCAGCTTCCTCTACAGATTTGCAGTGCCCCCCTCGTTTGGATAGAGAGAAGAGAACCACACCCTGATGGTCACGAGCGATTGCACCGACCTGAGAGGACCCATCAGCAGCCAAAAATCCCGCATCCGTGTTAAGTTTAACTGTACCCGCCTCTGGGGGGTCCCAACGCTCGATTGCAGACGCCTCAGCCTCCCCGCCATGGATACACATCCTGGCTCCCTGGGCTGCACCATGACCTACCTGGGCTAGAGCCTTTTTGCCTTTGGGATCATGAATACTCCCAACCAAACAATTGTGGAGCTCCTCCTCATACTGTAACAAGAAAACTGAGGATCGACAGATTGATTCCTTCCCTGTACTATGGGTACAGTCGTCTCGTAGAAACCAGCATCGCCAAAGCAGTAGCAGGATTCTAGTTCTGGTCTCTTGGTTGCAAGGACCAAGCAAATTCTGCAGCCAGTCCTCTCCCGTATTCCTGAAGAGTTGCTCGCCCGGGAGGTTCAAGTGGTTCCTCATTGCGTGTCTCAATCCTCTACTCTTCGTACAGGTTACGACAGCATGGAATTCGTCCTCCACACCCGCCCCACATATGTTACACGTGCTGTCAGATTCCAGGGTACGCTTCCACTTGTTCCTCTTTGTGGCCAGAGTGCCAGTTGCAACCCTCCACCCGAAAACCTTCACTTTCTCTGGCACTTTGGCCTTCCAAATTATGTCCCAAATGCTCCGATCGTCTTCCTCGCTTGACGAGCTAGAGGTGGTGGTATTTGATTGATTCCGGATCGAAACCGCCAATCTATACGCACTCCTCACCGAGAACATGCCCGACTTTTCATTGTGCCAGGCCAACACATCGGAGCCCCCTGATCTAGGGAGTTTTATGCTGCAGATTTCCTCCGCATCAAACCTATGGAATAATTGGTGAACCAGCTGTGTGTTCCATCCACTACCATCGGGTTGCATCAATTGATTGACCCAGCGTAATCTGGACCTTCGAATGAACTTGGCTGGGGTTAGGCCTTCTCTTCGAGGTATCCAGTTATCTCTCTGTATGTTTATCTTTCTCCCATCACCAATTCTCCAAATTAGTCCTGCTTTTAGAAGTTCCAGTCCGTGCTCAATTCCACGCCAGACAGGAGAGGCCTCAATTGCAAAGACCGTGTTGATAAGCTCCCTGTGCGGGTAGTACTTAGATTTTAGTACCCGTGCGCACAAGCTATCTGGACGTTGGATCAATCTCCATGCTTGCCTAGCTAGAAGGGCTTGGTTGAAAAGACTCATGTCCCTAAACCCAATGCCCCCTCCCCTCTTTGGTTTAGTCATCCGATCCATGCCATCCAATGGACCTTTCGGTGCCCATTTTCCTCCCCCCACCAGAAATCTCTGATTAGTTTTTCATACTTATCACAGAATCCTTGTGTCATCTTAAACACACCCATACAGTAGGTTGGGAGTGCTTGTAGTACAGATTTTACAAGGGTTTCTTTTGCAGCATGGGACATGTATCGCTCGTTCCAGTCAGAACATCTCTTGACGAATCTTTCCATGATTGGTTGAAATTGCTCTTCCTTCATTCGGCCCTCTGGGGTGGGCAACCCTAGATATTTGCTTTCAAAAGAAGATGCCGTGATTTGCAATTCCGCTTTCACCTCGAGTTGATGTGAGGCTGGACATATCTCGCTAAACAAAACCGAACACTTGTTGTTACTCAGTAATTGTCCCGAGCCCTTTTGGAATTTTTCCAGAATATCTACAATAGTTTTTGCTTCTTCTTTGCAAGCCTTGAAGAAGAGCAGACTGTCATCCGCAAATAGCAAATTTGCGATGCCCGGGCTCCCCCTTGCTATTTTTATTGGAGTGATCCCTCCCCTTCGGATCTCCCTGTCCATCAGACTGGACAGCCCCTCAGCAACGAATAAAAACAAATAAGGACTTAGTGGATCACCTTGCCGTAGTCCTCTCGAGGGGTAGAAGGTTTCTAGGAGTTCTCCGTTAACCTTGACAGAGTACCTCACAGACTTCACACAACTCATTACCCACCCAATCCATTGCTTGTCAAACCCCAATTTTGACAGGGCCACCTCTAGAAAGTCCCAGTCCACCCTATCATAAGCTTTTGCCAAATCCAATTTGAGAGCACAATGGGTGTTGGCCGGCTGCCTGCTATGCTAAATTTTGTAGAAGCATTCGAAAGCAATGGTGGCATTGTCCGTTATCAGGCGACCTGGGATAAAAGCGCTTTGTGTTTCAGATATGAGCTCATCCAACAGAGGTCTAAGCCGATTTACCAGACATTTGGAAATCACCTTGTAAATTACATTACAAAGGCTAATAGGGCGAAAATCCTTCAAGTATTTTGGGTTGTTTTTCTTTGGAATTAGGACGATAACCGCATCGTTTATTCCTTCCGGCATGGACCCCTCTTTGAAGAAATTCAGCACTGCATTTACCACATCCTGCTTAACTGTATTCCAGTTTCTTTGGAAAAATCTCGCGGGGAAGCCATCCGGACCGGGAGCTTTCAGGGGGCCAATTTGAAAGAGAGCATTGCTTACTTCCTTCTCCGTGAACTCCTTAACTATCGACTCATTCATCCCCGTAGTAACCTTTTCATTCATGTATCTGGTGATCAGATTTGGGTCCAGCCCTCCTTCCTTTGTGTATAAGTCCTTGAAAAAATTGTTGGGGAACGTAGCATAAATTCAAAATTTTCCTATGTGTCACTAAGATCAATCTATGGAGTTATCTAGCAACGAGGAAGGAGTGGATCTACATACCCTTGTAGATCGCGCGCGGAAGCATTCAAGAGAACGGGGTTGATGGAGTCGTACTCGTCGTGATCCAAATCACCGATGATCCTAGTGCCGAACGGATGGCACCTCCGCGTTCAACACACGTACAACCCGGTGACGTCTCCCATGCCTTGATCCAGCAAGGAGAGAGGGAGAGGTTGAGGAAGACTCCATCCAGCAGCAGCACAACGGCGTGGTGGTGATGGAGGAGCGTGGCAATCCTGCAGGGCTTCGCCAAGCACCGCGAGATATGAGGAGAAAGAGAGGGAGGGCTGCACCAACAGGCAGAGATCAGATCACGTGTTATGGGCAGCCCCAGGCCTCACTATATATAGGGGAGAGGGAGGAGGGTGCGCCCCCTCTAGGGTTCCCACCCCTAGGGGGGGCGGCAGCCCTAGATGGGAAAGGGGAGGCGGCCAAGAGGGGGAGAGAGGGGGCGCCCCCTAGGGTGGGCCTTAGGCCCATCTAAGCCTAGGGTTTCCCCTCTCTCCTCCTTTGCTGCGCCTTGGGCCTTGTGGGAGGCGCACCAGCCCACTTAGGGGCTGGTCCCTCACCACCCTTGGCCCATGCAAGCCTCCGGAGCATGTGGCCCCACTTGGTGGACCCCCGGGACCCTCCCGGTGGTCCCGGCACATTACCGATAAACCCCGAAACTCTTCCGGTGACCAAAACAGGACTTCCCATATATAAATCTTTACCTCCGGACCATTCCGGAACTCCTCGTGACGTCCGGGATCTCATCCGGGACTCCGAACAACATTCGGTAACCACATAAAAACTTCCTTTATAACCCTAGCGTCACCGAACCTTAAGTGTGTAGACCCTACGGGTTCGGGAGACATGCAGACATGACCGAGACGTTCTCCGGTCAATAACCAACAGCGGGATCTAGATACCCATGTTGGCTCCCACATGTTCCACGATGATCTCATCAGATGAACCACGATGTCAAGGACTTAATCAATCCCGTATACAATTCCCTTTGTCTAGCGGTATGATACTTGCCCGAGATTCGATCGTCGGTATCCCGATACCTTGTTCAATCTCGTTACCGGCAAGTCTCTTTACTCGTTCCGTAACACATCATCCCATGATCAACTCCTTGATCACATTGTGCACATTATGATGATGTCCTACCGAGTGGGCCCAGAGATACCTCTCCGTTTACACGGAGTGACAAATCCCAGTCTCGATTCGTGCCAACCCAACAGACACTTTCGGAGATACCTGTAGTGTACCTTTATAGCCACCCAGTTACGTTGTGACGTTTGGCACACCCAAAGCATTCCTACGGTATCCGGGAGTTGCACAATCTCATGGTCTAAGGAAATGATACTTGACATTAGAAAAGCTTTAGCATACGAACTACACGATCTTGTGCTATGCTTAGGATTGGGTCTTGTCCATCACATCATTCTCCTAATGATGTGATCCCGTTATCAATGACATCCAATGTCCATGGTCAGGAAACCGTAACCATCTATTGATCAACGAGCTAGTCAACTAGAGGCTTACTAGGGACATTGTGTTGTCTATGTATCCACACATGTATCTGAGTTTCCTATCAATACAATTATAGCATGGATAATAAAAGATTATCATGAACAAGGAAATATAATAATAATCAATTTATTATTGCCTCTAGGGCATATTTCCAACAGAAATTTGTGGTCATCTCCTGCAGTTTTTCTTTGTTTTCCACCCACTCGCCATTCTCATCTTTTAATTTGTTAATTGTGTTCTTTTTGCGTCTCCATGATGCCTTTCGCTGGAAATACTTTGTATTTCTGTCTCCCTCCCGCAGCCAGAGAGCTCTCGATCGTTGTCGCCACATCATCTCCTCACGGTGGAGCAGCTCGTCCAGATTTCTTGAGACCGTCTTGATTTCCTTGTCTCTTTCTGGCGAAGGGGTGCGTTTCCAAAGGATCTCAAGTTGCTTCCTTAGTGCACCAGTTTGTTTTATTACAGAACCAAACTTCGTCCTTGCCCAAGTGCTCAAAGATTGCTGGAGTTCTACTAATTTTGCCGATATGTCAGACATATTAGCACATGGATTTCTCTTATGCCACGATTCCATTATAGCATCTGACAGCGAGTCCAGCCTTTCCCACATGTGTTCATAACGGAATGCTTTATTCACAGGCCTCCATTCTTTCCTTGAGCCAAATCTGAGAAGGAGAGGAAGGTGATCCGAAGGTGAGGAGCAGATGTGCTCGATTGAGGCTTCCGGAAACAATGCACTCCATCGATGGTCTGCCACTCCCCGGTCAATCCTTGCCTTCACATTATTAGCCCCCTCTTGCTTATTGTCATATGTCCATTTCGGGCCCTTAAAGCCCAGATCGATCATGCTGCAGTCCGCAAGCACGTCTCTAAAATTTTCCATGTTCTTCTCACTCCTCTGGGCACGAGAAAAGTGTTCATGCTGCCATGCCGCTTCATTAAAGTCGCCTATCATTAGCCATGGTTCGGTTGATAAAGGTCTTATTCTTCTCAGTAAATCCCACATATGGTGTCTCTCATTCGCTTTCGGTTCGCCGTATACAAAGGTGCCACGCCATTGCCGACAGTGAGGGTTCAGACGAATTAACACATCGATGTAACGCGGGCCAACAGCTAGCTTCTTTATTTCAACTTGCTCATCATAGAATAGAGCAATACCTGCACTCTTTCCTTTCCCAACATGGGAGATGCAGAATTTAAGGCCTAGCCTGCTACGCAACTTATTGACATACTCCTCGCTGCTTCTAGTTTCAGAGATAAAGACTAAAGACGGACGGTAGGTATGCACTAGGCATACAAGCTCTTGAACTGTCTGGGCTTGTCCGAGGCCCCGACAGTTCCAACTGATTATTGTCATGGCTCCTGGCGGGTGCTAACAGGCGCACCCACCAGTTGACCGAGAGCCCCTGGCTCGGTAGCTTCCTGACCGCCCTTCTGTCCAGTGTTACTCTGCCCTTCAGCTTGTTCTCCCCCCTTCTTCTTTTTGTATTGCTCAGGATCCACACTTCCCTCTGTAGGATTGGTCGCCCCTTTCTTCTCCTGCTCACCCGCATCCCTCTTACCCATAACTGACCCGCGTTGCGCCTGTCCCCCTCCCTTGCTTCTGGGTGAGAACTTCTTACGTTTGTTGCCTCCCCCTTTGCCCGCTGTGTTGCCCTCAGAAGCATCCTTAGTGTTTGCAACTACCACTGCAGCCTGAGTTTTTACCTGCCCCAGAGCATCTCCCATCTCCCTGATCTTTCCTCCTTCTTCCAGCTCCTTAGTCCTCTCTTTCTCCATGCCTGAATCCCGTGGAGCAACCTGTTCATGCATCATCACTGTCATTTTTTGGTCGTCCTCCGAAGCAACAGAGCCATCTGCTGTAGCTCCTTTTCCAGAAGTGTCCAGGCCCCCTTGCTGCACAGGCTCAAAACCAGGAGGGAACTCCGGGCCCTCAAGCTCAGCACTCTCACCCTTCCACACCGGGGTTGAGGGTACCGGCTGGGGCAAAGCCGCTTTGGCAGGTACCAGTCTGGCCCCGCCGACCCCCACACCTGCGGTATCCAGCCGTATAGCACTGACGGCCGCGATTGCTTCCTGCACCAAAGGGTCAGCCAACACTTCTTCAGGCACGCTGCCATACTTCATTGTCGCCCCCTTCTGTGTAGCCAAGAACCGGTCCTCCCCTCTGTCCGACTCGAACAGCAGGAAACGCCCCTACTCTGACTCCTCTTAAAAGGTGAAGCACGCATTGCTGCCGAAAATCTCATCTCTTGGAGATCATCAGGCAGCTTACAATCGCGCTGGCCGTGCCCTAGGTGGCCACATGAGCTACAAAACCTCGGGAGTCTCTCATATTTTACATTCAGCTTATATAGTTTTCCCTCAGCTCTATCATAGGTTTCTATCTTACTGCGGATCGGCTCATCAACATCATGGTTTATGCGCACTCGCATGTAATCACCCCAGATCCTGCCCTCCCTATCAGCATCCACCTCAAGCACCTCTCCAAGTTCAGCCCCAATCTCTCTGGCAACAGGTTCAAAAAGCATGATTGGTGGGGCATCGTAAATACGAGCCCACATCGGCATGTGGGCAACTACCACGTCGCCCGGTCGAGCACTCCCGTCCACGCCCACCATGAGGAAGGCATCGCCCTTGTGTGTCCAAGGGCCGTTGTTGAGGATGAAACGAAGATCTCCTTCCCTCTCAAACTCAAGGAGGAAGCGGTTGTTCTTCAAGGGGGTATAGTTAAGCCGCCCCCGAAGACCCCACTTGCTCTTGAGCTCGTTGAACAAGCCCACGATGCCGAAGATTTGCACCGAGAAGAACAGCCCAACGGCTATCCATCTCGAACGCATAGCAGCGCGCTCCCGCGCCAGGTTCAGTTGGACGACGCTCGCCGCCCGTACCCCCATATTGATGGGGAACACAGGGGCGACAACATGCTCAAGCTCATCGAGCCTTTCTCCCATGCTCCCTCCAGCGTCGTGCCGGCCGGGGGTGCGGATGGTGTCGCTGCGGCTCCCGGATGGCCCCCCTCGGAGGAGTGGACGCCCCCCAGCATCGGTTTGCCATTGGAGGCTCATCGGGGTTCATCCCCTCCTTGGCCTTGCGCTGTCCCTGATCAGCCATGGTGGTGGTATGCTTTTGCGGTTGGACACTACACACAAAAGCGATGAGCATGGATTTTCCCCTCTGGTCCTTTATATCAACCTGAATCCTACTATGTGGCACCATATCGCTCTTGATCACCGACTGATTCACTGCCCCCGTTGCGCGATCTGATTTGTGATTGATACAATCTTTATCCTTCCCTCTATCTGGCGGCTCCGATTTCAGATCTGGCCCTTTGTATAATTCCTTTGAGACATGATTCCTCTCCAAATTAGCAATACCCAAATCCCTTCTTACCAACTCCATTTTGATCTAATCCTCTCTACTCCCCTGCTAGCGGATTCGGCAATCATACCTGTGATTTGTTTCTTCCCTGATCGCCCCGCTTTTTCCTTCTCTGCCAATCTCCTCACTGCCTCCCTCGCTTTGATCCATACTTCACGCATGCCCAGTGGGTCATTCTGATCCAGATCCCGGGCCTTGCACCCTCCTCGTACATCCTTCCTCACATACCTCGATCCCTCCGCCGTGTATCCGTGATCACGGAGATCGGCGGACGATCGCCTCGGGGTCGCCCCGACCGGGGCTCCGTAACTTATGCTAGTCATAAAAATGACAAATTCGATTGTGAACAGTGTCGGCCTTGGACGAATAGTATTTGGTACTTTCACGTTCGTTTTTTCTTTTCTGCTTTTGCGTGACAGGCACAATTACGATAGGTCGGCCCGGGCGGTTTGGCCAGCTTTGACGTCATGTGGGCAACAAGGGTATTTTGGTCCTCCGTTTTACACCCTATAATAGTACAGTATAAAAAATATGTTTAAATCATGTAGAAAGAGGAAATACTTGACTTTTTTTGGCAAAGCACTCCAAAAGATGAATATCCATGAAAACTACAAATTGTACACGCCGTCACAACCATTGTGTTTAGTTGGATCAGTACATGGCATCGTCGAGGTGAGAGTGTTGTCGAAGTCATCACATTTAGGTTAGTTTGGCCTTTGGTGGCTTTATCATGTTTTGTGCGGTAGTACAACACTGTGTATATTAACTTTTCTATTTTTAGATCCTTGGCCCACCTTGAATTTGTGAAATTGTGATGTTTTTTTCCCATGAAATGTCTACCAGGAAATTCTTCCATAGTCACCCCGATGACCTTCGTCACCAAAGCATCATGACAGTTTCCAAGACCTCTCATATAATCCCCAACGAGGATCGGTTGGAGCACGTAGGAATGCCACCACTACATAATCCACGTCTGACTAAGGCAAGTAGGAAGCGGGGGGAAAGCATTTTGAAGTACAAAAATGTCGGGGTGAAATGCTGGTACTTAAACTAGGGTTCTTTCTTAGTGCTAATCTTGGCTTTTTCAGCAGTTAGTTATAGTATTCCTTTCATTCTTCTCTCATTTCGGAAAGATTTGGCAGTATTTCTTATCATGACCTGGTTGAGAGAATACGAAACATCCGTGTAAAAGATTGAGTGGGATGGTTATAGTAAGGGGCAAACCAAGTGCTTCCGTGAAGATGCAGATCAATCAGATCGAAGACAAGGAACAGAGGAGAGGAGAAACTCAACGAAAAAGAAAAAGGGGACTCGACCGACTATGATGAGCGAAGCGAGGGAATTCCTTCTGATTGGATCCCTTGGGAGAAAGACAAAAATAGAATCAAATCTTCCATGATTCAGTAGTAGCTAGAAAGTGTATGGACTTAGACTTTGATGACTCCCTAGTGGCAAAGAAAGCTTTAGCTTCATCCTTTAATCATCTCATTTACTCTCTCTAGCTCTCGAATTTAAGTATAGGAATTTCAGGTACATTGGTCGATGAAAGTGAACATGTATCTTATCTTACGCAACTTACTCTAGTTTTACTTTGTGGAAGACGTCTGATTGAATGATATCTAGTGGGTTCTATTACCAACTGTACGCAGGCCTGTTTCCTTCTTACTTTACCAGCCTCTGTGGTTCTATCAGTGTAGAGGGAAGTCATCAATCCGCTGAGACAAAGACAAAAATGGCAAATAAAAGATACCTACCAGAACACATCAACTATGCCATCTGAGCCTGTCCACTTGCTAGTCAGTTAAAAAAATCGATATGTTTCATGGGCTTCTTTTGCTACTCTCTTCACAATCGCTTTACAAGGGCAACCAAATTCAATAAACAGTTCATGCTAATTCGTTGATTATGTTGGTTTCTATGTAAGAGTCATGTGAGACGCTTCCTTCTCATACACATCGGAAGCTACATTTGATCATCCACATTATAGAGTTTTGCAGGTGCTTAAGAGAATGTTATCCAATCAGTTATGACTTGACCATGGTCTAAGCTTAAATTGGTCCTGGTCCATAAAACCAAAGTTGTTGGGCAAGCGCAGAAAAGTCGTCTGAAGGGGAGTTATATTGGAATGGTCAACCCTGGTTAGGTCCCATGCCTAAAACAGGAATAAGGTCCAAACAAAATAGGGGTGATATAAGCCACTGCTCGCCTAAGAATGTCCCAAGGTAATGCCTACTATGGCTTTTCTGAATGAGGAAGTTATGGGACTTATCTTATATAACAATATATATGGTGGAATGATTCAAAAAAATGTGGGGGTCAAGGTGTATAATGCGAGCTCCACTTTCAGGCAATGAGTTAGCTTAACCTTTGATTTCTTAAGGTTTTAATACAGTCATGTGATCTGTTACTAAGAAAGGAAAAGAAAGGCTGATTGCGACAGCTCAACCGGATGAGACATCTCTTATTTACAGAAATGTGCCTACATTGTTTGATTTACCAGTTCTGGGTATTGGATTTTTGAATAGAGAGAATGAAACTAATACCAGCTTATCGACAACTATGCCTTCAACCAACTCTGCAACCCCAAATCTATACCTACTAATAAAGCAAGGTGCATTTCTCCGATTTTTTCATCCGTTCACCGCTAAAAAATATTTTGTCTATCCGAGGTGGTACTAAACTTTTGTACGTGCATCTGTTACCAAAGAAAAACGACATGTCCAGAATTTCGTAGGTGGCCCGCGTGTGCCACAGCTCAGTAAGGTCAGCCCATTTTTTCCTGCCCATGCAGGAATAAAATATCCTATTTCCCGCGCAATGCGGCAAATAGTTCAAGCTACGCATAGGAGGCCCAAAACTGGGCCGCCCATTTTTTCCGTGTTATGTTAATGTTTATATTTTCCTTTTTCTGTTTCCTTCTCTTTTTATTTCGTGTTTCTTTTTTATTTTTCACATTACAAGTCTATTTTTTCCTTTTTCTCTGAAATTCGAAATTAAAAAAATGTTTGGAATTTTAATTTTTGATCAACTTTTCTATAAAGTAACGAACTCTAAAAATGTTTTCCTATTTTAAAAATTGTTTGGAATTTTACTTTTTGTCTGTCCAGAATATGGTCAACATTCTTTAAAATTTATCTTTATTGTTCAAGATTTTAAAAAATGTTCCAAATTCGAAAAATATTCTTGTTCTAGCGATACGTTCAAAAGTAGAAAATAATATTTACATAAAGAAACACATTTTCGAAATTTCTTCTGAATTTTGAAAACATGTTCCCATTTCAAAATTGTTCAAAACTTCAAAATTATTCTTATTTTAATAAATAAATATATGTGAATTTCTAGAAATGTTCCATTCAAATTTTTGGTCTTGCTATTCCCAAAAATGCATTGAATTTTCAAAAAATTGTTCATAATTTGGAAAACAAAATCATGTTGCCAAGTGTATTTGGTAGTTCATGTTACGAATTCTAAAATAGTGTTCCTATTTCAAAAATTGTTGCAATTTTATATATTTTATCATTCCGATTTTTTTTGGAATTTTAAAAAATATTCCCATTTTCAAAAAAATGTTTGAATTTTTCCATATTTGTTCAAGATATTAAAAATGCATTTAAAAATGCTACAAATTTGAAAAATATTCTTGTTTTAGTGATATGTTCAAAAATTGTAAATAAATTTTGCATTAAAAATACATTTTATAAATTTCTTCTAAATGTCCCCATTTCAAAAAATGTTCACAAATTTGAAAAGTGTTTGTATATTTATAAAAGGTCCATGCTTTTAAGAAATGTTTGTGAATTTCAAAAAATGCTCCGTTCAATTTTTTTTGTTTTTTTAATGTATGGAATTTTTTAAAAACTGTTTGTAATTTGGAAAGTTGTTCGCATTGCCAAGTATATTTTGTAGTTCATCATTATGATTTTTGGAAAGTTCAAAAAATGAAGAAATGTTTCGAATCTGATGTTGTACTATACTCTTAAATATTCACATTGAGCATTGGTTAGCAGGACGTGTTTGTTTTAGTGGCTAGCAACATGTGATCGGATCTTTGAGGTCATGAGTTTGATTACTCACATACTGGGCTTGCTCCGCATCCAGACATCGAGCTAAGTCGGATTGTTCAGAACAAGGGACATCATAAATTATTGACGGTGGTAGCCTTCAGTGCCAATAAAAAAGAATATAGTGGTTAATTATAATTGAAAGAAATTGTGGGCACGTGCCGATAAAAGAGAATATATTGATTTGGTTCTAATTAAAGGGCGCTATGTTGAACTAGAGAATATGGACATGTAGGGGTCTTGATCCATTCTTATATTGAGCTAGAGGCATGTAACTTTATTATCCCGTTGCAACGCGCGGACATGTTGTCAGGACCCCGATTCCAAGTCACATCGATCTAGCCGGTAACACCTCATATCACTTTGCAGCCTCACGCACGGTATTCCCACGGGTGTCGCCTTACCATGGCCCAGGACCGTTTGCGCCTTTTGGCTCACGTATATGATAGTGTCGATAGCATCCATATGACAGAGAACCCGGGCCGACATGGCTAGTCGTGAACCCAAAGCGGCACTAACCTATGGGGACAGGCATACATGAATCACATCGAGCATGTCGGTCAGCAGCGTGTGAATCCGGGTGGTAGCACTGGCTAACAGGACTCCGGGAACCCGGGCTGTAGCAGGCTAGGCAGGACTCCGGATGTCACCGCGTGACATTTCCCCGAAGGGACAGACACAGGAACGAAGTGAAACACATGCCGGCCAGTCAAGTGTCCTGAGCAGTAGTGCTGGGCTAGCAGGACTCCGGTGAACCGGGCTGTAGCGGACTACTATGGCTCATGGAAGCACAAGACTACATTACCCCATAAGAGAGGCTGCCAAGGATAAACAACTAGATTGTCGGATCCCACACATACCAAGCATTTCAATCATACACACAATATGCTTGATATGAGTAAATACAACATGGCATCACAACATAACTCTACGACTCAAGTATTTATTCATTAGGCTCCGAGGAGCCAGAAATACAAACATGGGTCTCATGACCCAACAATCACAGCATACAAATCAAGCACACGCGGAAGCTTAACATGTCTGAGTACAGACATCTACAAATGGAAAAAGGCTAAGAAGCCTGACTATCTACCAGATCCTGCCGAGGGCACAAGATCGTAGCTGAGGTATCAAGCTAAACGTCGAAGTCCACGCGGAACTACTAGCGAGACTGAAGCCTCTCTGCAAAAACATAAATTAAGCAAACATGAGTACAATTGTACTCAGCAAGACTTACATCAGAACTAACTACATATGCATCGGTATCAACAAAGGTGGTGGTGGAGTTTAACTGCAGCAAGCCAGCTTTGACTCAGTGGCTAACCTGAACTACGACTGCAAGAAACTCTTTTGGGGTGGCGCACACGAGTCCACATATTCACCATTCAATACACCACTATGGATACGCTCCTGTCTCCCTACGAGAAGGCCATCCATAGCACTCACGCTTATCTTGCGAGTTTTAGGGCATCCACTTTCACTTGTCTATGAACTATGCAAGGGGTCCAAGTTTCCATATCCGAGGAATCCGGCTATTCGAATAGATAATGATAACCCTGCAGGGGTGTACTTCTTCACACACGCTCCCACCACTTACCATCGTTTACACGACATGTACTCGGCAACCTTCAAGCGGAAGCCCAACGAGGGTGTCGGCCACGGCCTACCTAAACACTTAAGTCTTTAGTCCAGGTTTATCGCCTATCCAGGTTCCATCCGAAGGGAGTCCGGCCGAGGTTTCCACATACGGCCCCGAACGATGTGAACAGGGTTCCCGAGACACCAAACGGGCGCCCGGTACACCGTGCCACGGTGTATCTACCGCATCATAGCCCACCCCTAGGGTCAGCACTACGCACGGCCGCCAACACATAACCTACAAACACCAGAAACTAGTTGCAACTCCTGGACAGAGTACTAGGGTGATTAAGAAGCCGAGAGGGTCAATTAAGGATCCCAATGAGTGGTAGTAGTTGTTCATGGATCACAGACACAGAACTCAGTTCCTGAGGACGGTTTCAATGAGACAACCCACCATGTACTCCTACATGGCCTCTCACCGCTACCTTTACCAAAACACCTTCACACATAGTAGGACATGTTCACACACCTCCGATTCATTCCCAATGAATCAGACCTGACACAACTCTATGCAATAGCAGGCATGACAAACAAGCATGAATGAGTAGGCACATCAGGGCTTAAACAACTCCTACTCATGCTAGTGGGTTTCATCTATTTACTGTGGCAATGACAGGTCATGCAGAGGATAAGGGGTTCAACTACCGCAACAAGTAACAGATGAATCGTTGTTGTCCTAATGCAGTAAAAGAGAGCAGGAGCGAGAGAGTGGGCTTGTATCGGAATGAACAAGGGGGTTGTGCTTGCTTGGCACTTCTGAAGATATCATTGGGTCTTCATCAGTGTCAACGATCACAGCATCGGTACAACGTCTATCGAGAGGGGACAACCACCGGCAACAGAGAATGAACACAATCAATGCAATGCACAATATGATGCATGATCATGACATGTCAATATGCTGTGTTTTGAGCTAATGCAACTAGCAACATGTTAAATGGAGTTGGTTTGAACCCTAGGTTCAAATTCAAACTCCATATGTGAGAGTTTAAATTCCATTTATGTGAATTGGCCTAAACAGCAGCCATAAGTTGTTCTAACATGCATGAAAATGCCATAAACAGATTCCTTGAATTTTTCTGATAATTTTTCATATATAAATTATTTCATTTGGAGTTACGGTTTAATTTCTATGACTTTTTGAAGTTTAAGTCATTTTCTGGAATTTCCTGAATTGTTTTAAAACAAAAATTAATTATTGTGTCAGCATGACATCGTCATGATGTCAGCAGGTCAACGGGGCACGGTCCAGGTCAAACCTGACCAGTGGGACCCACTGGTCAGTGACCCAATGACATTTAGTGTCACAGACAGGTGGGTCCAGTCAACGGCCACGTCAGCGAGGTCAACGGTGACGCGTGGGGCCACCGTGTTTAGATTAATCTTAATCTATTTTTGTTAGCTGGTTAGTTAGGCAGCGGTGCCCGCATGGCAGTGGCTTAGGGGGTTAGTTAGTGCGTCATTAGCGTTTAATAAACCCGGCCACGTCAGCTGTTATTGCCGGCGACCAAAAGCACGGCGGTGGCACTCCGGAGTTGCTCGGGTCGGCGCTACAGGGCACCATTTCGTGTGTGGTTTGTGGCTACGGCGAGCTGGCAGAGCGGCGCATCTTCTAGGGCAAGCACGAGGAGCTGAGGTAGCCTACAGAGACGGCAGCAACGACGGAAGCGGCGGCCGGAGCTCGGGCAGGACCGGCCACTCGCTACGGCGCACGGGAAGGCGAGCTAGCAGGTGAGTTGGTCTCCTGGGATCAGCCCGAGCACGATGACATGCTCAGGGGCAAGCTGAGCTTGCTCTAGCCACGGTGACAACTTCGCTGGCGGCGTGAAGCTCACGGGCTGGGCGGCTGGGCTGGTTGGAGCCCGTGCGCGGATGTTAGAGGAGAGGGGCAAGGAGCGGGAGCTCACGTAGAGTTTGCAGAGGCGGTTAATGGGCTCGGGGAGGACTTGAGGCCGGCGAATCGAACGACGGCATCCGGCGGCCGTAGATGGGGAATAAGGTTACCACGTCGTCTTGGGGTCGTCCGAGCTTGCGTGGGTGGACGGAGAGGTACTTGGAACCTGGGCGGAGCTCAGGGCACGGCCACGGGGCAAGGGGACGGCAGTGGTCGCGGTGTTTTGCGGCGGCGCACTCCGGTGCGTTGAGTTGGCGAGAGAGAGAGAGAGCAGAGGAGGGAGGTGAGATCGAGGGAGTGAGCGAGAGGGTCCAGGGGGGGTGCGTGGCGCTCGTAGGCACGTCGGGGCAGCGGCTGGAAGCAGGAGGTGGCGCGGCGCGTGGTCGCGCGCATCAGGCACACGCCCTCTGTCCTTCTGTCGAAGGAGGAAGAAGACCGGGGAGCCCCTGGTGGGCTGGGCCAGAACAGGAGCTGGGCCGGCTCTGCTGCAGGTAAGAAGCCCAGGTAAACTCTTTCTCTCTCTTTCCTCTATTTTCTGGTTTTCTATTATTTCTGTAACTGTTTTTGACTTAAATAAAATGCTAAGGCATTTTTAAAAACCCTGAAAATAATTGTGGGCACTTTTGAAAATATATCCAATAGCCCTCAACCACTTTCAGAATTATTTGGGCATTTTAATTATTTATAGCAATTAAATGCCCAAATTCAAATACTTTATGAATTCATTCAAAAATCCAAAGTGACCTACGAAAATGTGCACCATTTTTGGCAGAGGTTCTAGACCAATTCAAAAATGATGAACTTTTCGAAAGGAATTTTGGGATCATTGAAAATGATATTTTTTATTTGAACCTAGTTGGATTCATATGTGCTAGGGTTTCAACAGTCCCCAATTCAAATTCATAAGAATTTAAACATGATGCAACACAAGACTAGCTAGCTCAGAGCATACTAGCACTAGGGATGTGACACATGTGCGCTAGTAGGAATATTGATTGCGATTCATCTGCACCAGAGCCTGCAACTGCTGCCTCTACTCCGCCTACAAGTGTCGACTTCGCTGGCCTCGTAGGGTACCGATTTCCTCCTGATTTGTGTGCATGCCATTGACTCCTTTAGTGGGTCAAAGCCTACTTAGTTCTCTTTTTTATGACGACTATATAAGAAAAGAAGTGTTTGTCTTTAGCAAGACAGAGAATTTTGGAACCAAGTAGCAAGGCATAAACATCACTACTACTAGCAGATACATAAATCTCACAAAGAAATTTTGGATGGGCCTCACTTTAAGTAACAATTGTGGCCAGCAGCAAAATGGTGTCGTTTCTAGCCTTTTTGTGTTGCCAACAATTCATTTTCTAATTGAGTAAACGCGGCGGCGGTATTTGAAGTTGTCCATAGGCTCTCATATGGCTTAGGTTATGGCTGCAGTCTAGCCCACTTTCGACCAAGTCTTACACATAGATCAAATCACACACCATGGACCGCAGTATGCTGACCCGGATTGAGCGCATGGGCAGAACACACATGGTAATGTTTTGTACTTCGCCAATCAAGTGTCCCGGTTCCGTTACTGTACTCCAAATAAGACTCCTCAAGCTAACGAACAGGGGGAATGCAACTTGGTTGAGGAAACAATCTAGTTTAGTCGGAGATCCTAATGCTTCCAAGTCCTTGGATGTCTTTGGGTGTCGACTACATGGCAAAAGAAGTTTCCAACTAAGTGCAAAACTTGTTCCATCATGTACACACATGCTGTATGTTGGTATTAACCTAGCATATCAAAATCTATTCCAACCAAGACGAAAAACTTGGTTACATTGCTTATGTGGTATATGCTAGTATGAACCTAGCAACAACTAAGCTTTTACACTTTGCGTGTCCTATGCAGAATAGTTTTGTTGTGAGTTATGATCATGTTCCATCTCTCTTCTCATGCTTAAATAGGAACACTATCACATACATTACCGTACCACTTGATACAATATGTGGAACAACCATGCGATGAATTGTTTCATGCTCACCATAAAATGAGCATGTGGGTATGTATGAAGTACTACGATTATCCCCTCCCTGGTCATAGCAATTTGAGCTCAGAGTGTAGTAGATGACCACAGCCGGATAATGTCTTTGCATTTGCCGTGTCAAGTCGCGGGCGTCATCACTATGAACTTGGTTAAGATAATAAATCATCAATATATACGAGAGCATAAAATACCCAAGAAATCATAATATCCACAATATACAACCACATATAAAAAAACATAAAATCATCATTTGTTAGTATCTGCCAAGAAAGTGGCAATTGAAGGGCGGGGTGGGGGAGGAGGGTGCATGCCCTTAAGCACAAATATAAATGTAGAGGCTTTTCACAGAAATTAGAATGATCCAGGTGACATAAACATAATGACCAAATGAAGTTTGTTTGGCCCTCGCAGCTTTCTCACTCATGTATCCTTTTAGTCGTTAATATACATCATCGATCTTGTTGGAAGCAGGGAGTAACAAGAGAGCTGAAACTCCAAAAACAGAGTACTCTGCTTGCTTTTCCAAAAGCAGAGTACGCAGTCATTGAGATTTAGTCACAACCAGTGTCCACTATACTCGATAAAATTCAAAAGAAAAAAAGGCAGACGATTGATGATGCACATCTCAAGCTTGTAATCAGGTGGATGACATACATACAAAAATACCTCAAATCCTTTAAAGACAAAATATACAAACTTAAAGAAGAAGTCAAAACAAGTCTATTCTACTGTCGATTAGGGCATAGGTTACACTTGAGCAGAGAACTTTATCCAGGCACCTCATATCTACCATAGCATCAAAAGCAAACAACATCTTCAGCTTGCTTCAGAGTTAACTCAAGCGTTGGACTAGTAAATACGACTCATTCTGGTATCACTTCCTCTTTCTGCAACTTGATGTGCTCCGTGGAATCGACCTTCTTTCCAAGTGTTGCTCGTGCCTGTGGATAGATGAAACAAGATGAATTTACCACACATGGGAACATAATAGAAAGCACATGAATACAAGCCTACCAATTATATAACAACATCAGATAGATCAATAGCTAGTTTGCATCATTTTAATGTGCATATGGCATGAAGCGACAAACCGAAGTTTGCAAATGTGTATCAAAATGTGCACGTGGCTTCACAACCTGAAGCTTACATGATAACACATCAATAAGATGAAATTTTTATTCAACAAACCAATTTAGTTTGTTTCTTCGGGTTAAATCCAAAGAAAAATGAATGAGTAAGCAGCTTATTATTCAATATTTATCAATTAAAAAAGGAACAGATAAACTACGCCGCCAGAAATTTATATAACAAAGAGGGTCAGATAGAGGAAGATGTGTTAAAACTAATGGATGAATACGAAGATGCATCCAGAGGAGAGAAGAATGAGAGCTAAGGAATTATGGAAATACTAGAAACAGTAAGAACTTTAGGTGTAGAAAGGTCATCATAAGAAAAGGCAATTGATTGAATATATTAGGCATGGTTTTAAATAGCCTGCTATAGCGTTTATATGAGGTCCTGCGCTAAGGTTTTTTTGTCCAAACACATGAGCAAACATTTTAAATAGCTCGCTATAGCACCGCTATGGCATTTAGAAGAGGTCCGCCACTAAGAGGCTTAGCGCGCTATTTAAAAGTTTGATATTAGGGAGGAAACAAACAGTACGCCGGTCTTTCTTAGAATAATACTATTATTCTCCTTGTAGTCCTATGATACTTTCACTATATGCAGGAACTTCCTAGCTGTTTATCAGTTCAGAAAAAAAAAACTCAATTGCAACATCGCTCTGAAAGCTCAATTGCACCATAGATCTGCTCCAAAATGCATTTTTCTCTAAGCATGCTTTTGCTGAGTGAAACGATCTGGTATGTAAATTCAGTTGCACATGTACGATGTTCCCTGCCCCAAATCTTTTCCTCATCCACAACACATGGTGTCTTGAAACCAATCTGCTATCTAGTTCACCCAAGCCAAATCATTTCATTCAGTAATACATACACTGTTTCGTTTAGATATTGTCATTGCATGATCACACTGCATCAAGCAAACTCATATTTTTAGCAGGGCAAACCTATTCTTTTAGACATTCAAGGGTTTATGAAAGAGCCAGTGGACTGTAACCATGTAAAAACAATCTGAGAGAACTATTTCATCGGTTTTAAAATTGCTACTTAGAGAGCAAACAAGGGGTTGATGTTATTTGATTATACTAATACAAATGTTATATATAAAGATACAAATGTATTGATTAAGGCAATAAATTGAAAATGATCTGAGCATGCTGGTCAAAACAAGGGCCAGTCAATATACAAGCCCGATGCCAACTTTGGATTACTAGAAGATGACAGTAAAGTTGTTTCCTTTTATAAGTAATGCAGTGATTGAAGTCATAAGATGGTCATATGTGCGTTCACTTGATGAGAATTGCTTTCCGAGGTTAGTAAAGCTTCCAGTTACATGTAATTTGGATAGTACATTATCCCAAAATGCACCAACAATACATAACACCAATTAACTACGTATTAAATTGCAGACGAGTCATAATACACTAGGCAGGATATGAATTGGCTGCATCCATAACAAGTACTGGTTGCAAGCAAATAAGCAACAAAGCATGCTACTATTAAACAAATCCCTACAACATATTGCTTTGTTGTATAACACTGAGACCAGATTATATAATAGTAAGAAAAGAGTAGATAACAAACTCACCACTTCAAATAGTTGGTGCACACAATGATGGTGGCAAACCAGCATATAGTCGACCATACATGTTGGGTTTGCTAAGCTCAGCGAACAACTCGACCTGCAACGTCTTGACGTCCACGGAAGATAATCCAAATTTAAGCATGTGTTGTGTAGATGGGGTGTACAACGCTTCCACGAGCAGGTATCCCCCAGCTACACCAACAAGAGCAGCATGCTTTACCAGCAACAGGATGACCTTCTCCGAGTACCATTGGTTATTTCTTAGAATTGAATACTTCAGCCAACATCGGTCATCTTCTTTGTACTCATCATAGCGTTTAGTGAGCATCCCGAGCATTCCGTCCGCTGCCTCGACGATGACATAATTGCGGTTCGGTGGTTGTTCAGGTGGGAGGTTGACAACAGAGAACTCCATGATGTGTGTGTCAAGGAGAAGCAACTTCTTCATGAAATGCAAACGCCAGCAGAAGCATCTATGGACGTACCGACGATAGGACAACCAAGGCTCAGAGTTCTCAAATGAGCCAATAGTAGCCTGAGCACTCCATTGATCATAAGTACGATTGGTGGTGAAGCCACGTTGAGAGTAGCGTGGCCAATTGAATACACAGGTTTTTGGCAAATCCTTTGTACACAAGTAGAAATCATGTAATTTTTATGTAAAATTGGTGAAAACACATATATTTGACATCACATATTTGAGATGACATCACAGACTTCTGGTCCTGGCACCACCACTGAGTACGAATGTGCCATTGTCCATCCAAACAGGAGAAGACCAGCATCAGCAGATTTATTCTGCATTGTGCCAAGCACACCACTCTGAATGATAAAGGGTTCTCCTTATCCTCGCCGGGAGCAACGAAAGTCTCCAGCATGAGGAGGTCCGGTCTACGGACCAGTGCTTTCAGGTGGTCGGGGACGGCAGGCAGCAGGATGTAGCGGCGGTGCACGGGGTCGCACATGGCGAGGTCCCTGACCAAAAATTGGCTGTACTGTAAGTCACAAAGCTCAGCGACCACGAGGAAGCGTTTGCCGGCTTCTTCTTTGACCGGGGCGCCGGCAAGGAGGGCCCCTCCGTCAAGGAAGTCAATTTCACTCCAGGAACGGCCGGCGGTGGAGGGGAGGAAGTGTTGGGTTTTCCCGGACACACACACACACTAGCTGGAGGTAGACGACACACGAGCTGGAGGTAAAAGAAGACGCACACTGAAACACAACACAGATACATGGGCTTTAGTAGCCAAATCACTCGCCAACACACCCCACGCACTAACCAACTGACCAACTTCCTAGCTGCATGCACGCACTACTCCACTTATGCATCCACGCGCCCACAACGGACCAGCCACACATATCGGCTTGACCCGCATCTTACTCCAGCAGCTCACGCACGTCACAAGCTTGAGTCATTCCCAAGTCTGTAGCATACTAGGAGCTTGCCCACGCAACGGCACACTTAACGCTTATAGCTCCACACTCTATCTGCCACAAGACTCGGCCGCTGCAACTCTAGGGAGCTTTGTGCATGCTGCTAACTAAAGTTTGAACTACATGCATCAACGAACTAATGCGACAAAATAAACATGATGAATACCTAGACAACAAGGTTAACTCTAACAGGAAGGAGGAGCAGGAGAAGTCGAAGGTGGGGAAGGCGCGGGCTGGGACGGTGGAGGGGTGCTGCGGCTGAGCTGGGATGAAGGGATTGTGGACCATGCCGACGAGAGGCGGCAGGTTGACGACGCAGTATCAGCGGAGGAAGGCGTGGCCGGAGATGACGCTGCGGAAGGAGGCGCAAGCGGTGGAGGCGCGGGTAAGGTCGGCGGCGGCGGGGAGGCGGAGGAATATTTCAGGCGGGCGAGGTCATGGACCGGAAGGGACGGCGGCTCCGGCGGTGGTGCTGGGTTGGAGGTTGGCGGCGGCGCCATTGGAGTGGCCCGGATTGGGAATTGGGGATTTTGGTGGGTTTGGTGAGGAACGAGTGACAGTGGACACTTCACCGCACAAGATGGTCAACATAATCCATTCTAAACAAACAATCACCTCTGTCTAAAAATTCCATAATTAACAAAACTCTTGATTTTGTCGACCAAGATGGTCCAACTAATCCATTTCTTTTGATGGTCAAGAGTAACTTTGAATTGAAGGATTTAATAAGCCAATATTCTATGGGAATGGATTCACAATAATTCCATAAAAGATTACGATTTATTTTATCCTGTTAAAATTCTAATTTCATTAAAAAATAACCTACATGGTGAGATGGTTCCATGATTAATTGTTTGGTATGCCAACATTTACATGCTTATTAGGCTAGTTGAATGCTCGTGCATTGCCACAGAATAAAGTATGTGCTGCTACTTCTCAAATGATCATGTTTGTATGATAATTGCAACCAACAAAGGTGTGTTGCTACTTCTCAAGTGACGATGTTTGTATGATACTTGTGCCCAACAAAGGTACTCGACAAGTGTTTCTTTAGTTCGTGGATGCAAGCGTGATACAAATGTTGTCTTAAGATTAAGACTCAATTAGAAATGGAAATTTCCTCATCTCTGATGATCATTTTGTATTCTCACAACTTCTTTTCTTCTACTCATGCGTCTCCTGGACCATTTATCTTGAAAACTGGACTTCTTCAACTCAGGTATATACTAGGTAATTGGAGTGAATGGTAATTGCCCGTATACTTCAGGTAATTGTACATGGATTTGCAACGGATGCACAAATACTCTAGTGAATGAATATGATTGTGCACCAAAATATACTTCATTTCTCGATTGAATCATTACTTTATTGGCAATATAATTTTGTTTGGTAAGCCAATAAGACATGGGGAAGTTGACATGATTTTTTCAAATTGGTGGGGGGGGGGGGGGGGGGGGGGAATAAAAGACGAGATAGAAAAACAATATTCAAAACAGGGGCATTTGAGATGATAAGATGGCCCCGTTGACATTTCTGATCCCCAAAGCCTTCACATTTTTTTTTCAAGACCCTTTTGGTTAAGGCAAGCCAACTCCCTAGCCTATGCCTCTAAGCATTGCTTGCATCATTTCGTGGATGTTTATTATCTATGTCTAATTATTTTTAGGGGAATAAAAGACGAGATAGAAAAACAATATTCAAAACAGGGGCATTTGAGATGATAAGATGGCCCCGTTGACATTTCTGATCCCCAAAGCCTTCACATTTTTTTTCAAGACCCTTTTGGTTAAGGCAAGCCAACTCCCTAGCCTATGCCTCTAAGCATTGCTTGCATCATTTCGTGGATGTTTATTATCTATGTCTAATTATTTTTAGGGTAGCTATGTCTTGGTATGATCCTATGGGACATCTGCCAAGTATTGTTTCGGTGGTTATGTTTAGTTTTGACTTAAGGCGCCACGTACTTGAATATCGGTAGAAAGCGCCCACGCCTTCCTAGCGTTAGGTTTGTAATGGGCTGGCCCATAGATTCCATTTGGTCACGTCTTTTCCAAATTTTTCATATATGTGTTTTATTTTTTGATCATTTTTTCTTAAAATTATTCATGAGCATTGTGAACATTTGGTGCATCTTTTTGACATGGAGATTTTCCTTCATGATTGTTTTTTCACTTCCTGTTCTTTATTATTTTAGATTTTTTTTAATTTTTAAGAATAATGTCCATTAATTTTATTTTATTTTACAAATTTCAAAATTCTGCTGAATTTTAAAATGTTCATAATTTTAAAATATTTGTGAGTTTTAGAAAAATTCACTTTCATACTTGTTGCATGATATGAATTTGTCACCCATGCCTTTTTTATCTATTCTACTTTTTTCGTAGAAGGACCTGTTGATAATTCTTATCCCCAAGCATTCACATTTACATTTTTAAATTTATGATATATTTTTTCATATTCATTAACAAATTAGTCATCATTCTTTTTTTTTGAAATTTCTTAAATAAAAACAGTCCAAAATAATAAACCAATTGAAAAAAATCGAATGAGAAAACGATTATAAAGGAAAATTGCCTGGCAAAGCACTAAGTGGGTCGCTGCCCAGTGTGTGCTTTAATGCTAAATTGCCACGTGAAGTTCTAAATAGGACGTCCCAAGAATTGGTGGAAATTTCCGAGCAGTTTTCAAGCCATCGACCAAGAAGAAGCACCAACCGATATCTTTTGAATGCCTTATGTAAACCGAAGGTTTCATTTTCCTAAAACACATAGCTCCAAGCCTTACAAAGAAACAAAGTCCTTTGAGTGTTGTTGACTCTTTTTGGAGGCTGGCAGTTTGTGTGTTAATCAAGAGAAGCAGTAGGATGACTTGGTGTTGTGACATCGATCTATTTGTTTGTTCTGCGGCATGACCCAATTTCTCCAACTCTCTGGATGGTGGTGAAGGATTACAAACTTGCTCTACGCGGGGTCATGTCCAAAATGATGTTCCTTAGCGGTTACCAAATCTCGCTTTGGGCGGCGAGTGGTTATTACGGTCTTCAAAGCCTGATATGGCGAGGGTGTTTGTAGGTGTCCCTTCATTTTAAGCTCAAGCGAACGGTCCTTCTAGGTGGTCTATGCTAAACTATGGCATGGGAGAAGGTGTCCCTCTCCCATGCCCCATGTAACCCTTATATAGAACAACTTATGGAAGGCTTCGATGTCGATGCATGGGGCATGCAGAGATTGGAGTCGATCTGTTATGAGTTCACAACACGTTTGGGACCTTATTACATGTTTGCAGAGAATTTCTTGATTCCCGATGCGTTGTATGATGGCATGAATCCTCCTGGTGCGGTGGAGCATCTTCTGGTGTCTACTGGGTATCCCGGATTTTAGACGCCTACCTTCGTAGTGAAGGCAAGCCGATAAGTGATTTGACATCATCAATAGCCCCCGATGAGTACTCGTAATAGAGCAGGTCTGAGTAAGTCTGGTGTAGATACTCGTGAACGCCTCTATCTTATATATTCTTCAGGTTGGATGCTGGGGTAGCTCCTTCCTTGGCGTCTTGTTCTGGCGTTTGATGTCTCACTGGGATCCGTCAACAGGCGAAATGTTGCTGTAGATGAGTATTTTCCCAACATCTTCGACGAGCATGGTGTTCATGTAGACACGTTGGGTCGAGAGGTGTATGTCAATAGGCAAATAGTCAATGTAGATTCCTTTTCATTGATTGCTTTCCAATAAGTTACTCGCGACTTGTTAGTGGTAGATGAATAATTTTTATTCCCTCGAAGTAAGGAATTTTTGTGGACTAAGTATGTTTTGATCGTTTGGTTCCGAGGCTTCACGCGTGAAGGAGGGGTGCCAAGGCGTTATTCTGACCGGTGGGAACTACGGGTGGTGATCTAAAGGTGGCCTGATCCTGAGATGCGTTAATTTCTTTCTTCGAGAAGTGGCTCTTCCTTTGAGCGCAGACGTATGGTGGACGAGCTCCACTAAGCTCGTTCTTTTGAAACAATTCCTTGGAAACTTGTACGTGTTGAGTAAGAATTTATAAAATTTCATTTGATTTTTTCATGTGATTTGCTGGCTGTACAGAAAAACCAAATTTCTGGCCTAATAAAAAAATCAGCCCATCTCGAAATACATACTTGGTTTTTTTTGCTCGCACACACACACACACACACACACACACACACACACACACACACTACGCTCGCTTAGTGAATTGGCTTGACCGTTTATTCTTGTTTTTCTTTTTTTAATTTCTTTTTCCTTTCTTTTTCCATGCTTGTTTTTTCTTTTTCTTTGTTCTTTGTCATTTTTTTTCATGAATATTTTTTCAAATTCCTGAACTTTCTTTTTAAAATTGTGAACATTTGTTTTCATCAAATTCAAAAACTGTTCACCGAATTAAAAAATTGTTCTTTCAATTTAGAAAAATTTCATCAAATTAAAAAATTGTTAATTGTAATCCACAATTGTTCATAAAATATAAGAAATATTCATCACAACTAAAAATCTGTTCATCAATGTTTAAAAGAATCATGAATTTCCAAAAAATTTCATCAAATTGAAACATTGTTCGTCCAATTCAATATGTATTTATCAAATTGTAAAAAGTTCATAAAATTACAAAAACAAAAATATTCATTTTAATAAATTCACATACATTTTTTGGAGTCGGCATATATTTCGTGAATGTCATGAACATTTTCGCAAAATTAGTGCACACTTTGTTTTCTCATTTTTGTGAACATTTTTTGAAAATTCGTGAATTTTAAAAATTCCTCAATATATTTTAAATTTTGAGATTTTTATAAATTTACGTTTTTTCCATAATAATAAACATTTTTGAAAATACCGAATTTGATTTAAATAAGGAAAAATAAAAAAAGACAACGAAAAAAATATAATGAACAGGAAAATGGAAAAGAAGGGGCTTCCCGCTCCAAATATAATGAACATTGATGGGCACGTGGGTGGGGAGTGCGCGTTCCTGTATGCCACGTGTGAAAGTATAATAGTATTAAAGTTCAAAGGTACATAATATACATGTGAATGTGTATTCACAAAAAGAAAATCAATTTTTTGTGCTGTGAAAAATTGTATTTCATTATCAGGCTCCGTGAAGCCCATCACCACTGGCATTTTTCGCTCTTCCTTTTCATCTTATCTCCCGTCGTAACTGTTGCGTTTGTCTTGTAGTCGCATCTCTTTTGTTGCGAATGAGGAGTCAATTCCCATCTTTTCTCTTTTGCCCACAATCTTTTTTGGACACAGTACAGATGCAGACGCTTATACATAGGCACATACATCTACCCTTATGAATGCACGCATGCATACCCTATCCCTAAATAAAGCAGCAGCCTGACTTTATAAATAAAGCCATCACAACGTGTTCAACACACGTCACAGTGCAAGAGGTAGTAGAAGTTTACGGAATACAAACCAAGTAAATACCCATCGGCAATTACCTAGCGCGACCTCAAGAACTGCCATGAGAATAGGGAAAATTCTTTCTACTAATGAAAAATTCAATCAACATTAGGTTATTAAACTAAGTCATTTATTTTGCGGGCTGCTGTCAAGATTCATACATCACACAACCTAGATTCAAATGATTTTACAACAAGGGGACAAAAATCGAATATAAGGACAGTGTTTCTCATGCTTATATTATGTGAAAACAAGAGTCACACTGCTACCGAATATCAGTTTGTACCAGGAGAACACACAGAAATGATAACGAGAGTGAGAGTGAGACAGAGAGGCGGTGTATCACCCACAACTATGTTGCCGCTCTCGGATTATAACTTTTCCAAGCAACGGGACGGTTAATGCCAAAAGGAAGAGTGGTAACATCTGTAGCTTCTCTGCCCAGCTATGAGTGTATGTTACTGCGACGTAAGAAACGAAAACAAAATAGCAGCCCGCGCATACCATTGCTGTTTTCTGCACACACAAAAACGAGAACTATTATTGATCCATAAAATCCTTCATGAAAACGGTATGTGAAATGTATTAGGCATTGTGAGGCCAGCATGCTTTCGGAACATTTCTTATTCGAATAAAAAAACTCGACCAATAGGGAGAGAAGCCCCTAATGATTTTTATTAAAGAAGAAGATGTGAGACACGGTGTAAGAACCAAGGTTGGAACCCGCGCCGGCTGGGTGGCAACACTACACCCTGACCACTGAGCTGAGCGCTCATCCACACCCCATGGTGAATATGAATTATGAATTATGGGCTAATTACCAATTTACCATATATGCACATCTTTGCCTAGTTTAACAGATACTACGTCCTCTATAACTTAACATAAGACGATTTTGCAGTTATAGAGGTTGTATTATTTAAGACGATGAAGCATTAAAGACAAGTTCGGTAAAATCTGGACCTCGTTAAATTCAGTATCGAAAAAACAGTCTAAAACTTGGTATTTTAAGAACAACCATAGTATGCTCGGTGATTTCGGATGTGGGAAGAACCGAGAGACCAAGCATACAAGAATTTATCTTAGGACGAACAAGCAGGATATGTATGAAGATTGATCGATGTACAGATAGACAGAGAGGGGAGGAAGATGAGAACCGTTACCATGCATATAACGGCTATGGTCTCCACCACAGCGCTCAGCGTCAAGCCCGCTGGCGGCTCCACCTTCTTCGGCAGAAGGCCCGTCTTCATTTTGCTGTTGGCTGGAGAGGTGGAGAGGAAAGCTCTCAGAATGACCCGTGCAAGGAGATACCGTCCATGTCGTCCATACAAGGCACCTCGTTGCTTACTGTAGCTTCAAAAAATTATATAGATGTGAAAGCGACAACGAGCAGGGATTTAATTGTTGTTAGGTCCATACGTTGGATTTTTCTACTCGGGCTTCCCCACCGGTGACCGTTAAAGAAAAAAAATTTAACATCGGTTCCTGCTCCCGAGTAGAAAAAGACAGAGTAAAGCGCAAGCCACATAAAAAGGAACCGATGTTAATTACTCCTACCCTCTAGAAAAAAGATAATTGCCCTCTAAGTCTAAGAAATCTTGGATCAGCTGCATGATCTTTTGTACTTAGCAGCATGCCGTGTGCACTGACGCACGGCCGGCAGCGTAAAAAATTCTGCAGATCACGTCTACTTAGAATCAAAGTTAAACATAACAAATGTAATGTACATAACATGATGGCACTAGGGCATAGATCTAATCGGGAGGCCCCTAGAAATCTCAAATCTCACGTTTGGACAATGTGTTGAAGGACTGAATTTACTAGAGAATGTCTCTTTTTCACTATTTTCTTGCTAGCTAGCGAAGGACGGCACGCTCTCTCTCATGCACGTAGACATATTTGGCTTTTTTTAATCGCATCGGGTTATCCGTATCTTCATATCGCAAGGAACAAGAAACAAGACACATATTATCATGCAAAAAGAAGTGGTCAAAAGACATAATAGCTATACAATTATATTCCTAATGCAACAAATCTTTATGATGACATTTACCTGGCTGGAGCATACGGTGAGGGAGGTTTCTCCTATTATGTGAAATTGTAGGGCAGTCCCTATTGATAGTTTATGCATGTTGTCATGTTCTCCAGACTCTGAGCCACGCAAGGGCAAATCCAGCATTAGACAAAAGGGTCCAGAGTCCAGGTTCGAGAGAATTTCGGGTGGCCTTTAGCCAGGCATTCCAGCACCATTTTTCTCCCGAACAAAGATCACAGCGTGCCCCTTGTTTACTCTCCAACGACCAACAGCACTAGCCAAAGAAGGGAGAGTGAGTGAGGAGATTCCTGGCGACGGAGATGAACTCCGAAGAGCGCAGCCAGGTCGATGAAGCAAGGACCTGGGACCCGCAAGAGCAGGCTCGGAAAGATCATCAGGCACGGATGATTGCTTTGGTGGCAGACTGGAGGAGAAATAAACTGGAGAATGAGAGGGCATACCTGCAAGAGCGAGCTAGGAGAGGTGAAGAGCGGAGAACTGCAGCGCGGGCACGGCTAGATCAAGAGCGAGCTAGGAGAGATCAAGTACGGAGACTGGAGATGCAGATACGGGAAGCGGATGAGAGGTGGGCTGCTGGTGCTGGACATGGAGTCAAAGAAGGAACGTCGCACCGGGACCTGGTGCAACATGCGCAAGATGAGGCAAGTAGAATTGAGGAGGGCACCATCAATAACGGCAAACCACGTTGCGCTCAAGTAAGCTGGTCTCAGTATGAATTAACTTTGTTTGGGGAGATCAATTTTTTTATCATATATGATTTTTTTGCGGTGGATATATGTGATTATTGTTGGTCACAATGATGCATAGTCTGGCCAGGGTTACCGCCTTCTTGAGAAAAAATATTATTGTTGTTAATCTGGTGCCTTAGTGGATCGTGCTCTCGTCTTGCACACTTTTAAAGTAATTATCTACTCTTCTTTTTACATACGAATACTAAGCAAATCACCAATAACTTCGATATTACTGGTTAAGAAAACCGTTATGTTGATTCTCATGGGTGCTGTGCTATTCTTTCTTTTGTTATTTTATCTGTTTCATAATGGAACCCTATCCATGTTTTGGATCGTCCGAGAAAAAAAAACATATTTTTGGTCCACGAATGATACTCCTTTTGTTGCGTTGAATTCCTTTGTGAGGTGATTCTTGTTAGAATCAAGAGTGAACTACTGACTCCTGGAGATTCAATCTCACGCATAATCTGAATCTAGTTGGTCACAGCTTGAAAAAAAAACACTCAGCTTGCCTAAAGAATTGGATCGACACCCATATCTGAGATATGATTTATATACTGATTGTTCCGAATTCTGCTCCACAGGTACAAAGGATGGAGCTGAGCCCCCAAAGCAAGCTTCAAATTTTCATCAAACATTCTCTCAGCGAGTTTATTATTTTTATTCTATGCTTAGGGCTTTTTTTCTTGTTACTTTTTATACTAAATGAAATACCGTAGACAATTGTTGTATGGTTCCTGTGTCAAAAAAGTTGTTGTCTCTTTTATCCTATATTTGCAGCCCGTGGGAGCTACCTTCGGTCTTTTTTTTTAAACTTAAGCTACCTTCATCTCCCTTAGAGCATCTCTAGCCCTTCCCTTAAAGTACTGGATGAACCCCAGCTCGGTGCACCCACGCTACACCCAAGCAAGATAACATACCAAAACATTTCGAAAAAAATCTAAAAATTTGTGGAAAGGATTATGGACAAATGTTATAGATGGTTGCAAAATTTTGTGGTCAAATGTCATCCGAGGAGTTCTGCACAAAAATAAAATAAAATTACAACTTGTGCTCAAACAGTGCACATAAATTTTGGGTATTTTTCAGCAATTTTGTTTTTTTTTTGTACAGAGCTCCTCGGAGGTCATTTGACCACCAAACTTTGCAAGCATCTATAGCATTTGCTCATTATCATTCCCACAAAATTTCAGATTTGTTTGAATATTTTCTTGCGTGGGTGTAGCGTGGGTGCACCGAGCTGGGATGTAGAACAACCACTCTCTTCCTTCAAAACTGTTTAACTCCCTACAATTTCCGTTTTGAGGAAATTAACCCCAACTAGCCCATCACTCAAATTATTGAACTCTTAATTTTGAGGACTTATTCCTCAAAAGAACCTCTCCCTACTCGAATATTGGAAGCCCCCTAATCTCATTAAACCCTCTCTCTTTCCTCCCTCAAACATCATGGCAATGGCATTTATGGCACCACTGCGGATGCCACATCCATGGGCCTGCCTGAATACAACCATCAAACCCCAGCGGATGCCCGATTCGAGCCCAAATTGTGCCCACCGCTCAAATCATCGGTGCATCTCCTAAAGCCACCACATAGTCAGTGCCATGGTTCGATGAATGATGATCGTCCTGGAGAAGCATCAGTCCGATATCGCCAACCAAGTGGACATGGTGGCCACCGTATGATTCAAGCTTGTTGAAGGAGGAGGAAATGGTGGTGAAGGAGGAAGAGGAGATGGAGGAGGATGATGTGGAGGGTAAACTTTAGCCATGTGAGGTCGCTAAAATGGAGATGGAGGCGGAGAAAGTGGTGTCACTTGCTAAAAACCAAGCGATGAATGTGTAGCTCTAGGCGGAGCATGCCAACACCGCCTCGCAGGTCCACCCCACAGTCGGCGTCAAGGTTCAGAGGCTATAGAGCATCTCAATGCAGCTGTTGGTGCAGTATTTGGCTGAGATTGCCACCCGAATGACCGGGGCCGCCGTCACGACGCTATCGTCGGATTCGAGCTCATTGTCGGAAGAGGCAGAGGGAGATGGAGGAAGATGATGCCATGGGAGAGCTCGAGCCCTGGGAGCTCGCTGAGATGGAGATGTGGGAGGAGGAGGCAGCGCTCGCTGAAAACCAAGTGGAAGAGGTGCAGGTCTAGGCGGAGGCATCGACACCGCCGCTATCGCCGATGTGCTCTCGGTGGAGGCATTGATACCTTGCGTTTGAGGAATCCTCACAGCCACACATGAAGAAGAGGCCGTCCATAGTTGAGGGAGGACTGGGCACGGGAAGATTTGTCCGTCGACCTAGACTCTAACGTGCTTGGCTCCATCTACAAAGAGCATGTACCATGTCCGAGGGGCACCCACGACACCGAGGCTTCGGGCTCTGGCAAGGGGAAAGAGAAAGGCTTAGGCTGGTCATAGTGGGGAGTAACTTAGACTAGTGTCATATGCATGATACCAGTCTAAGTTACTATCTTCATAATGCAAAGTAACATGATAGTAGTGTCATAGATGGCTTCATTTATTAGCTTGTAGACTCATCTTGTCTTGGGAAGCACTATGTTACAGTAACATATTATGTTACCACCTCATATTTAATACTTGCCACATAAGCAAAAATTTCTTGGAGTGCGCTATGTTACTAGCTAAGTTACTCCCACTATAAGGCTGGTCATAGTGGGAGTAACTTAGCAAGTAACATAACACACCCCAAGAAAAGTTTGCTTACATGACATGTATTTAATGAGGAGAGAGATGGTTGAAGTAACATAATATGTTACTGTAACATAACACATCCCATGGCAAAATGAGTCTATATCTTAATAAATGATGGCTTGCATGATACCATATACGTGTTACTCTCCACTATGAAGGTAATAGCATAGACTAGTAACATATGCATGTTACTAGTCTAAGTTACTCTCCACTATGACTAGCCTAACTAGCCTTAGGGGCGAACTAGGGGTGAATAGGGGACCACCTGGAGTTTCACCATATCCTTTATGTGACATGGGTTTATTTGGTCAATAAATAGATCTATATATGGATATTTCTACTGTTAGACCACCTGCCTCAATTGGCTAGCTACGCCATTGTCAAAGAGCTGGTCATTGAAATCTCGTCCGACAAGTATTAGATTACTTTGTAGCTCTTTTAGTCGCTAGTATAGGTAAATTAAGTGGTAGTTTGTTTAATTGTAGTACTTCTATGTTTAATGTGGTAGTGTTCTGTATGATTCAGAAGTGAGTTATCTTAATCTGGTTTGACATCGTGTTTGAAAAGACTAGTTTGCGTGCATTTTTGTTTTTTCCGGGCTAGGTGCACAAATTTTGGACACCTCAAAATTGAAAGAGTTAAGTTTGAGTTGGTGTTTGAGGAGTAAAAGTTGAGGAGAAGGATTAAAGAGGCTTTTAGGTGCTGAATAAGATCGTTGCTGATAAACTGAAGCAAGAGAGGCTGTTGTATTATTGGTTGCCAGGGCATGGAGAGGTGCTTCTATAAAACATCATGTCTGGGAACTTTCTCGGTGCTTCAAAACTCTGTGCATTTGTTTAGGTGTTATGGAAGCAATAATAATCATGAACATTTTCGCATCACTCAGTTTCAAATTAAACTTCGACTTATATCTTACTCGCTATTGACAGGGAGCTGGATCTTACCTTTCCCAGTTAGCCCGGCAGATATGGGAAGGGATTAGGGAGAGAGCACTATCTGCAGTTGGATTGAGATCATGTATGGAAAGATTCGAGAGACCCATGCGTGACTGTCACCATTGTCTGTTAGGACGGCGATTTCTATCTGTGTACGCTGTGAAGGAAGAGTTGTTATTTGGCCACCATGTCAACCTGTTAGACGAAGCTAGTCTCGGCTATAGCAGTCTCAATGGTGAAGGAGATGATGATCATACCCTTAAGATTAGGTTTAGGGGCGTGCTACTGCATCTGAGGCAGAGTTTCACTGCTCGAGACAGAGACGCGGAGTTGGACGCTTTTGTGGCAGCACATCTCACAAGAAACCTTACTGTAAGTGCATGCCCACGTTTCCAAACATTCACATAAAGCAATGCAAACCTGTGTACGTTCCACGTAGAACTTATTATTTTAATTCTACGAGGCTATGTTTCATTTCAAAACGAACAGTGAACACATGGATTCTGTACCATGTTATATGTGATGCATACGGCTATTTTTATTCTATGAGACTACTTTTACATGTGCAATAACCAGTATGAATATTTTTGCCTGACATAATTTTTCTTCTTTCGTCCATAATATGATTTGTTTACGTAGATTGAAGTTTGGACCTTTTTTATTTGCGAGGAATTGAAGTTTGGACTTGTACTCGTTATTGACAGGAAACTAAATTGCAATTACCAATCCGCACACTGAAGCTGGAAACAGACGTGTGCCATTGCTGGGAACATAGTAAATGTAGTAGATCAGATGGCTGCAAGGAAGACTTGTTACTATATATAAAATGCCGAGGAGCCGATGCATATGCAGTTGGTATACTGGTGGCTGATAACGTAAGTGCATGTGTTCCTTTCCATTAGATGTTTCTCCTTATAAAGTTTTGAGTTGTAAGCACAGATCCTGTGCGGTTCTACAGTTGCGGACGTAAGTTACAGATTGATACTACAGACTGGTGTAGAGGTGGAAATCACCTAGGTTTGTAAGTTACATAGGGTCTCCTCGTAATTTCAGCCTTTTGCATGCATTTATATGAAAATATACTAGTAACATTTTAAATATATGGAAAATACAATAGGGGCAGAACAAGAGCTGGGCCAGCCGGGTTGCTGTGCTCATGACTTTTCTTGCATTTGGGTTAAGAATATCAAAACGTTTTTTGGCCTGTCCAGGCATCTTTCTACTCCTGACTCTAATTAATCATTAACTGGTACATGTTACTAATATAACATCCAAAAGTATAGTTTATCATAAAGCTAATATTTCTGAATTATTAATATCTTCACATGTGAGTGTTTTATTATTACTTTCTACATAGCAGCATGTGATAACATCATCATATCTCTCATGTAGCGGCCGGATGGGGGACAAGTAGGCCGTTGAGTAACTTGTTAGGGTGTGTATAATAATGCTATATAACAATGCCATGTAAGATCATTGGTTAGGTGGTAGAGAGAAATAAAAAAAAAAGGTATTGTCTTCTCTTAGCTAATATATGATCTCTTAATAAGATAATCCTTTCTCTACAATATTGTATGAGATGTCTTCTACTATTCACACAGTTTCTAATTTAATAGTAATCACTACATAACTTTTGAATCATGCAAATATTAATTACAATAACGCTAGGTGACGTGCAATACACAAGACAAGACCGCCTTATCAATGAATGTGGAACACCTTAAGCTACCTACAAGATTAATGTACATGAATAATAGCTACCTTACTTCTCAGGAAAACATCAAAACAATTCTACCTAAAAAGAAAAAAAATAAGTTAGGCTGAAGCTAATGTACACTCCCCGTAAATTTTCATGTGACGAAATCACTAGATAATTTTATTTTGTTCGTTAGAGCAACTTGAGAAAAACTTGATGCAGTTGAAGGGTGGAGTAAGAGATCCCTGGATTTACTGGATGGAAATAATTTGTCAAATTCAAATGTTTTGACATGTGTGTTTTGCATATATTCTAGGAGCAAGCATTTTCAGTTTGTTTCCATTTCATGCAGAATGGTGTGGTTGTTCAAAACTTTGTGTCCACAATATTTGGAGGATTCGTTGTCCTTTCCTTCACAAACTTAAGTGGTACCTCCAAGGGCGATTATCCTGAGTTCATAAGATTGGGGCTTTATGTTGGGTACGTGCTTCTTATTGTATTGACATTCGTCGGGCTCATGGAGAAGAAGATGGCGAAGTCTGCCATGAGGGTGGCGGCAGGCATGTCGATTGCTGCAGTGACAATATCTGCGGTGTATGAGGTTTCAGAGAAAGTCTACATCAGGAGTTTTATTGGGATATTAGGGGCCATTGGAACCTTGGCGATGGCTGTGGTTAAGTGGAGGTAAGCACTAGGAATTAAGTTTTTCAGCCATGCATTACCAATGTATATAATACTTACATATTTTTGCCTAAAAATTCACTTGTATGCAATTAACTGATTTTTATATTTACACCCGTCAAAGCAAAGGTATGTATGTATTGCATTCAGATATACATGCAAGTATTTATATTTAAATGTTTGGGGGCAAAATCTGCATCTATTATTTTAACAGATATTATCAGAACTTTGTTATGATTTGTGTTAAGTAATAATTGGATACATATACAAGGAGCGAGTAACTATATTATAAGCTGTGTAGAATTGTAATTCATAGTTATTATACGCCCCTAATAAACCAATATACAAAATGCAGTAAAGTTCTATATAAATGTTGTAATTTGGGATTTTAATATTCAACTCACAAATTTACTACATTTTTCTAATTTCTACATTTAATACACAACTCTACTATATATTGTACACTTCTTATTAGAGGGGTCTAATAGCTTATCCACGGTCCAACTTAGAATAAAACAACAATCCCCTTTACAAGTTGTACAGTAGCCTATTCAGCAACTCACATGCTCTACCTTGTCGCTGCCCTCTGCCCCCTCATTGTTGCCTCCTGCCTTGCCGGCACTCAGCTCCGCCGTACGTGTTGTTACAACATCTTCAACAACCACCACGCACAAAACCTCTCTCCACTACCGCGCACAACACTTCTACCCGCTGCCCAGTGCTGCTTCCTCTCACTGCCGTGCTCCTCCCTTGCCGCCGCACGCCTTTTGGCTCTGGCCTCCACCAGCCGCTGCTGCACACCATGCTTCCACTCGCTGCCATCCCTCGCCACCGACTCCGGCCCTCCCACGTATTTGTAGAAAACATGCAGACAAATATGGAGCACCAAAACATGTATTTTGAATATCTGTTTTTTGCTTCTCAATGTATAACGTGGAATTCGCACTTCAAGTTGTGTGATATGGTAGATACACAAATATGTTAATCAACTCAATTCTCTTCAGATTTTTATAACATTTTGGAAAAGCTACGTCAAAGTGCTAAGCAATATATATTCAACCGTGTGTAATTTTGTCCAAACTAATTGGTTACTCCAGTTTATTTTCATCACAATGTTTTTCTCCGTTTTTTTTTGCAAAATACACGCGCATGCCCAGGGAGAGAGAGAGAGAGAGAGAGAGAGAGAGAGAGAGAGAGAGAGATGTTTTTAACTTCAGTAGACTATAAGTTTATTTAATTGTAGATTCACGTATACTTGTTTCAGTTTACACACAACTTACTTAATGTTTCCAATGAACATTTATGTTTTGATCCTGATGTTTGATATCTTGTTTTCGTCTGCAGGTGATGTTGTTGCCCGGGTCCGTTAGAAGATATACTGGTGCCCGAATTTATGAGAACTTGAGCGGCATTATATTGTTTGCTGGTTCGTATTGGCCATCAAGTTCCTCGGAAGATGTACAAAAGTCTTTTCAGTAGGATTTGATCAGTTTTTTCTGTCTTATTAGTACATTGTTGGCAACAATCATTGTCGAAAATATTTCCGTATTTTTCTTATTTCATTTTAGTTTTATTCTGTAGATTTGTTAATATAACTTGAAGCACGAATGAGGCGAGAACTTTCTAGAGTTGCTTACCTGGCGAAGAGGAAAATTTGATCTTAACCATCAATTAATTAAGGGTAAATTTGGCCATCTAAATATGGTTAACAATATAGAAAACAATATTTTGACACATTTTATCAAGGAGCTAAAATGAAATGCTACCTGGCAGGGTTTCTTACTAGTGGCGTAACGGTAAATTAAATGAGGGGTGTGCTAGTATATATACATTTGAATATAAAATAAATGACACCTAGGGAATATTTCTTTATTAAATTTCATCGTAGAATTGAAAAGTACCACTTCCCACTTAACTTACTCATACAATGCAATACTCAAGCACGAGTCTAGAGCTTCTCACTTATGGGCTAAGGAAAATAATGATGAGCGTTTATGTGAAGTCAAAAATCAAGAAAGGCTTGCATGAATGGGGTTGGATCATTAGGAAGTTTTAAGTTCTTATAATCGATGTTAACACACGGAGTAGGGATTGTGTGCATGTACAGTCATACCGATCATTGGTTGCTGATTACCTTTGATCCGGTTTCGGATGTAGATAGTCCCTAACTTTCCCCCCGAAGGTGACCCTTGGTATCAAACCCACGGTAACAACGCAGATGCAAAACGTGAGTCTGGCAAGCTTTTATTGACATAAATAATTCCAGTTTGCCGGGCCAAAATTGCACAACTCCAAGGGAGAAAACAATTAAAGAGATTACACAACTTTCGAGCCGATGGTTGACTTCACCAGGCGAAGCCCACGTGGCCGCTAGTGGAGGTGGGGCACTCACCCGCGGCGGCCTCCAATTTGTAGGGCGCTAGGATCGGGCGTTTTGTGGCCGAAATCACTGTTCTGCGTTTATAGTCACAAACTGAACTCGACGAGAAAGTATTTCGTGATTTGACCCTTTTAGAAACGCCAGGGTCCGTGGCATTTCCACCCAACATAGAAACGCCGAGCAAGCTAGCGTTTCTGCCCTGGCCCACTGCCAGGCCAAGGACGCGTTGGCTGCTGACGTGGCAGGATGGAAACGCCGACCCAGCTAGCGTTTCTGGAAACGCCATAGTCAGTGGCGTTTCTGGTGCAGATATTTTAGGTGGCCGCGGGGCTTTCACCCACCACTCACCACTCACTCTCTTCTCTCCCATTGGCCTATCCCGAGCTCTTGCCCTTTTCCCCCTTTGTGTCCCTCACTTAGCCCCTCACAAATCCTTGCAAATCGATTGGGTTGGTCCGTGGATCCGGTGTCATTTCCGTTCGTTGAGGTAACCTCCTTCATCTCACAAATTTGTATTGGTTGGATTTGTCCATTTGGATTGATTTGTTCTTGTTGTTCCTTACCCTAGTTTTGAGCATGGATCTATAATGTGATGTTTTGAGTATTGTTGTTCCAATAGTGTTGCATTTTGATGTTGTTGAGCATACCTTATTGTGGGTTATGGCTAATGTTAAGATTTAGGGTTAGGGTTATGGCCAGTGTTAAGATTTAGGGTTAGGGTTAGGTGTTTTGTTAGCAATGTGGTATATTTAGCATTGTACATTTCTTATACTTATGTTACCATTTTTTTAGATGGACAAGATTGTGAATATTCATTATGTTGACAAAGAGGCATTCATGAATGTGGATATTGTTGACAAGTATGAGGAAGTGTTGATATTTCTTGAGACCCCTAGTTATGAAGAGGTTGTGGAAGAAACACGGATAAGATTAAAGTGGGTGGATGCAAGTGATCAAGTTGAATTAGTAGGAAGATATGATGTTGGGTCGGCACACAAGTGTCGAATGAAGACAATACCTATCAAGTCCAATTTGCATTGGGCTGCATATAAGGAGGTTGTTGCATCCTCAGAAGTCAAGTCACTCGAAGTCTTTGCAAGTAAGGTGGTCAAGGCTCCTCTCTTTCATGTTGACTTGAACCAAACCTTAGTAGATGATGTGAACCCGGTTAGTAGTGTGCCGCCTATTGTTGAGTATAAAGTTGAAGCGGAAGCCAATGAGTATCCCCAATATGAGTTCGGAGGTAGTGCACCGATGAAAGATGATGGCGATGACTCCGACGAAGAGTATGAGAGGCACCACAACATTGTTGGTGATGTAGAGGCTGAAGTAAGGCAGCAGGACATGGATCCTAACATTATCTATCAGCGTGCTTGTGTGGATGACTCGGATGATGAAGGCCTGGTGAATGAGTTGGACGAGGATGGCTTGACTGCGAAAGAAGCAGAGTGGTACACAAACATCACCGGTAGGGATCACAAAGTTCCCTTGTTTTGTGATGTTAGCCTTGCAGATAAGGCTATAGTCGATGGTGGCATGAGCAAGACAATTGAGGCTAGACAGTTCCCAAGTAGTACACCCGACGCGATTTCGATGTCATACGTGAGGAAAGGTTTGATGTTCAAGCACATGCTAGAATTCAGGATGTGGTTGTGTGAGTATGCTGTCAAACACCACAGGCCTTTCATAGTTGTTCACTCGGACTGCAACAAGCGATACACCGTGAAATATGAGGTAGAAAGATGCAAATGGAAAGTCAATGGAAGACTCATGAAAGATGGTTGGTGGAAGATAACTAGTTGCAAGGCCACTCACCAATGCACACCGCCGGCGTAGAAGCACGGAAGACACACCGTCAACTAACATCAGAATTCATTGGTTATAAATACCAGAAACATATAGCCGAGGATCCAACCATTAAAGTGAAGTTGTTGATGAGTTGGATTGAAGATAAATTCGGATATAAGGTCAAGTACGGAAAGACATGGAAGGCCAAGCAAGTCGCTCTCAGAATGTTGTATGGTGGATGGGAAGAGGCTTACAACATGCTACCCAGGTTGCTGGGAGCGATGTCGTACAGAAACCCAGGAATGTACCACTATGTCCAAGATATTGAAGGAGTGTTCCGTCATGCCTTTTGGACGTTTGGCCCATGCATTGCAGCTTACATAATAATTACCAAGTCTTGCTAACATAGAACTAAGAAATCCATCAGACATAAAACATAAGAAGTTCATCACATATAGAACTAACAAGTTTGCTCCATCTGAAACGCTCACTACATTTCTAGTTCACCACATATAGAACTAACAAGTTTGCATTAGTCATCACTTCACTTCTTGCCTCTTTTTGCAGCCATCTTCCCCCTGTTGACGTAGCCCTCTGGAGTGTTCTGCCATCCAGGACGTCGGATGGTTCTTGAGCTAACTCGGTGTGCTTCTTCAGAAGGCTGAGAAGGTTGAGTTGGCGGTGGAGCATCTTCCATCTGCGAAGCCGCAAGCTCCACATAGTCCGGATCCGCATCGTAGTCTGTCTCCTCCTCTTCATCTTCCTGTTCATCAATCCGTGCTCGGCTCGAAGAAGCACCTGCTCGGCTGGAAGATGGACGAGCGGAAGAAGCGCGTGCTTGGCTCGAAGATGGACGAGCGGAAGACAACACATCCATTCTATACTGAGCACGTGCATGCACATCCGTGGATGAACCGCCATGGCAAGAAAGTAAAGCGGCTAGTGTTCGGCAACGATTCACAACCTTCTGCAGAGGCAAAGACATTGACATGTAAATATGCAAAAATAGTTCGCATGACACATGTTCATATTAAGAGGGCCTCTAACCTGTAGAGTACTCCTAACAAGAACGTCTGTTTCTCTACCAGGTGCGCGGCCAAGCACCACATTACTATCATTGATACATCTCCATAGCTCCGTGCCCTGAATAAAACTTAAGTGACACACCACTCATGAAGAAATGTCACATGTTCAAAAAAGAGACAAAAAGACATACCACTCGGTCATGCAGAGGGCCATAATCTAGGTGCGCTCCAATGGTCTCCCTAATAGAGTTGTTGAATGCACCATCAGCAGCCTCACTTGGCATTACTTCCAAGCAATCGGCACGAGTCCAAGCACCCTTAAGGATAACTCTGTACTCTTTGCGAAGCCACTCCAAATGCCTTAAATATGCCCCCTCGTCGTTGTCAGGTGTGTGATCATCTTCAACTCGGGCATTCCTCTGAGCATTCCACATGTCTACCCACATAAGATGGCGATCCTCCCAATTAATGACATTCTTGTTGTGTTGCCGGCTCGTCCTACAAAGCATGAGAAGTATCGGCATCATTTTCATTTTTCCGTGGTTACACATTGATCAACATATGGTACAAGAAACTCTCACCTATGTAGCACCACACTTGTCTCAACATACTCCGGCGGGGTGCGTTGTTGTAGTCCAAATTGCTTCGAAACACGATGTGGAAGATGCCACTCCACCGCAAAAAAACATATCATAGGGCAACGCACATGCCAAAGATGTTGGTCACGAAGGCACATATTGCTCAAAGGGAACTGCCTAAGTACCATGTACGGCCTCCAATTAACCTACATCACAACATGTCACTAGCTCATGCACAACAAAAAAAATCTGTAATGATGGCAAGGGATTTGATAATTACCTGGTTGTAAGTAAGCATGTCAAGCTCGCTTATGTATGCCTTATACCGCCCCATGGCGGCGATACTCGACACTTGGACATTAGCCCAAGTGTATGCGATAGTGGGATATCGCTCCTCATCCCCGTCAAAAGGCCACTCCCAAGGTTCTTCCGGAGCAATGGTGAAGTTACGGCCCGCAGGGATACGCTCCCACATCCAAATCTGTAGGGCCCAAACAAAACCACCAAGACAAGATTTCGGCTTACTCCTCATACATGCTCCGTCCAACTGCACATTTGTACACACATTAAACAATCACAGGAAAAAAATTCTTTCATATAATGAGAATGCATCAAATTATCATTACCTGACGGTACAAGAAGGCTAGTGCCGCCGACCCCCAACTCCACTTGACATCCCAGTTACGAAGAGGGTCTATGAACATCCACGAGGCTGTGTCTCCCGTGCCGTTAGGAAACACCACTTGGGTCAAAAGATTCCATAAGTAAGCCCTGGTGTACCTCTCCACAACAGCCGGACTGGCATTCTCTGGGCACTCGTAAAAATGTTCTTGTAGCCATGAGAACAAAACACCAGATGGCCTAGGATCCTTCTTTGTTTCATGAATCCACGGGGGAGGTTCAACACCAACCAAACCTGCAACCCTTTGTCGCCACCCCTCAGACCTCACCTTCCCGATAAGAGCCCTGCCCTCGATCGGAAGAACGGAGATCATCGCAATATCCTCCAAAGTAACGGTCATCTCACCAAGAGCAAGGTGAAAAGAGTGCGTCTCCGGTCTCCAACGGTCCGTAAGGGCGGTAATGGCCGTCGAGTTCAGCCATGGTGGTGTGCCTTTAAAGTTGAGCACAAACTGGAGAAGATCCATTCTTCTAAAATAAGGCTCGTAGCGACGGTCATACCTCAAGGACTCACGTGGGTTGTGGCCTCTCAAACGAAGTACTGGAGGAACCTACAAATAACACACACACAATTTATATACTTCTCTAAACTACTCACAATATGAGAATCAACAATGTAGATACATAATTACCTCCCCTCTTTCCACTAGCACAGCACGATGCTTCTCCTCGTAATAATCATCAAGGCCGGGATATTTATCCGGCTCAAACATCCTACAAAATAAGGTCAATGGATTTGTTATAATATATGCTTAAAATTATGACCGCATCATATACAAAATTGTGTGAGAACTACTACAAATTATCCCAAAGATACATTACCAACACCAATTCTTTTCAACCTATTTTATCCTAAAGAATCTATCACAACTAATTATTAACAAATAATAGGCTCAACCTAATCCAAAAAAATGGTCTCTCTCTAAATCCAATAATAAACAAGTTAACTAAGAATACTTAAACACAAGGAGTATATGTCTTGTTTCTAAACATAATGTAACCAAAATATTCATCAAACAAATCACTAATAACTCATCTTAGGGTTCCACCATGTTTGAAAAAATACATCTACAATAGCCAATCTTGACTGAAAATAAATGGAGGATTGGGAGGAGAATACCTCAAGCAACTCGGGGATGCTCCGATCTCCTCGTTTTGATGATCAAAATAGCAGATCTGGGGAAGATTTGGTGAAGAAGAGGGAGAGGGCGGCCGCCAGTTCGTCCCAGAGTAGGAACTGCTCGACCGGGGGAGTGGGCTGGGTTAGGCCCCAGCGGCCCGCCGCGCGTTACTTAATCCTGGTCAGAAACACCAAGGACATTGGCGTTTCAAGCGTGCCACGTCAGCGAAAACAGTGGGTTCAGACTGACTGTGGCCCTTGTCAGAAACGCTAGCCGCCTCGGCGTTTGCGTGTTGGCTTGAAACGCTAGCTTGCTCGGCGTTTCTATGTTGGGTGGAAACGCCGCGGACCCTGGCGTTTTTAAAAGGGTCAAATCGCGAAATACTTTCTCGTCGAGTTCAGTTTGTGACTATAAACGCTGACAAGGCCAGAACAGTGATTTCGGCCGTGTTTTGTCAGCTTGCGCGGGGGCTCGGGATCCCGGCGACCGGCGGCTGTGCTTGCGTCCTCGCATGGGCATAGCGGCGGCTGCATGTGGCGTGGTGGCCACGGGCTGTGTGACGGGAGGCGCGGTGCTATGGTCAGATCCACACATGTGTGTGTCAGCTCTGTCCCATGATGGTGCTGGTGCATGTAGGCTGGGAGAGCACTACTAGAAAAAGCCTAGCAGTAGCGTGGGTGGGTGCGCTACTTATAAGACACTACAATTAATTTTTAGTAGTAGCGCATTTGGACACGCGCTACTGCTAAGTTTACTTAAGAGTAGCGTTCCTCACGAAACGCGCTACTGCTAATAGCAGCAACCCCTTTATAACCGCGATATTGCTAACTTTTTCTGTTTTTTATGCATCATATTGGCGCTGTATTTGTACTGCTTTTATATAGTAGTCTCATGATATGATTTTATAATCATGATAAGTTATTATATACGCATTAATTATACGCATTCTGTACTCCTGGGAGTATGTACTCCCATTCTCAATATACCTCATATACGCATTAATTATACCTCTTTATTATTCTCAATATACTTCATTAAATATTCTAAGATACCCCAATACAAGTTTTGTTGAAAAAATATCATCTGTGATGTACTTTTTGTAATATACCTTTTTCACGTACAAACACATCAATATATACGTAAACATTTAAAAAATATATAGACTCACATGAATTTTTTCATGAAACTCATTTTGGGGTATCTAATAATTACTAATGAAGTATATTAAAAATAATAAAGTGGTATAGAAGATTCATCTATGTGGTATATGAGAAGCGGGAGTACGTACTCCCAGGAGTACACAACCATATATAATAACTCATCATGCTCATATAATAACTAAGCATCATCATCATTAACAATAACTCATCATCGTTATCATAACAAGTCATACTCATCATCATCATAGTCATCTGACCAACCCTACTTAATTGTTCTTAGCACATGATCATGAGTATTAGTTAGGACCTACTACCCTCTCTAAGGTAAAATAGCATAAAACAAGATAGCCCATGACGCTCCATTATGGAGAATGGAGATTATCCTGTCTCCAATTCTTGCGCTTCACGCAATGTTGCTTCCAAGTAGCTCCCTAGGATTGTTCATACATTTTTTTTCCATTCTTTGATTTTCATGTCTTCATCGGTTTTAAAAATCCGATATGAACAGCGGTGAAGCCTAGGCGGACTTGGCCGTAAGCTAATAACATCAAGGCAAACTTTCAGAAACATCAGATCAGGCACACATTTTCTGTTGAAAAACATAAGAATAACGTCATAGTTAGCAATGTAGTTTTGCTTTAGAAGAATATATGCAAAAAATGCACGGATGTTGTAATAGTAAAAAATCTTACCATGCCATCTCACTAGTGCAGAACCGGGCAATAGCACCGGTTCGTAAGGCCCTTTAGTGCCGGTTTAGGAACCGGCACTAAAGTTTCGGCACTAAAGGCCCCCCCTTTAGTACCGGTTCAGCACGAACCGGTGCTAAAGGGCAACCACGTGGCACGAGCCAGCTCCGGGGGCCGGGAGCCCTTTAGTACCGGCTGGTAACACCAACCGGTACTAAAATGTTTGGGGGCTTTTTGGTTTTATGATTTCTTTTTCATTTAATTTTGTGTTCTCCATTTTAATTCTTTTTCGTTTGCTTGTGTTTTACGGTACTACACATTGTACACGTTATGCATATATACATATATAAATAGAATTTCTAGTAGAACCAATCATATATATATATCATCAATGTCTCACAAACCATATTAATTCACACATACACACATGTATAGCTATATACAATTTCTCCTACATATGCATGTTGCCTTCGGAGCCAGTGGCATTAGCCTAATTGGTGCCTTCGGAGCACGATGACAATTGGAAGTGGTTCATGGGGGCGGTAGCGGGTAATAGTATTCTCCCTTCGGATTTATGACCTGGTCAAGCAAAAATCCCGCTATTTCCTCTTGAAGTGCTTCTACGCGCTCCATTTGTAGGAGCTTGTCCCGCACCTCTTTGAACTGTTAAGAAGGAGATCAATATGCATGTGTATTAGTTGTGTGACTAGATATCGATAATGGTGTAAAAATTGTGAATAGTGTTCTGACAAGCGTACCCATTCCTGTCTTTGAGATCTGCTCCTTTCGGACGCCATCATGCGAATGTTCTCGCAAACGCAGAATGCACATAGATCAGTCCCCTGCGCCTGCTTCAGGGCCTTTATTATGAGAATGGAATTTAATTTGATCAGATAATAATTAATCAAGCATGATAATTAAAGAGATGGCAGCTAGCTAGCTAGCTAGCTAGCTAGTACTACTTAATTACTTACCTTGGATCGAAACCATTTCAGCTTTGGTTTCCATTCGCCTTCCGTGACGCTGATGAACCTTGCCCAAGCCCTGCCCGCCGACAAAGAAAATGAATAAAGGGGTTATTAAATAGTTCATATCATGAAATGACAAATTACTAAATAGGCCGAGATATATAGTTAATAATGATTGAAATTACCTGTTGACTATCCCAAACAAGATGTTATAGTCACTTTGTTTTTTAAGTAGCGAGTCCAGTATTTCAACTGTTCCGGCGTCAACTTTAATGATACACAAGATCCAGTGAAATCTGCATGCACACACATTTGCATGTCTTAATTAAGCGGGCATATGTAAGCAAAAACATGTAGCTAGCTAGCTAGTAGGCAAAAACAGAGAATTTGTAGTACAAGAAAGTGTGACTCACTGGAAGTTGTAAGGAAGTAGTATATCTTCATTGTATTTGAGGCGCTTCAAGAACTCTAGCATGCTATCCTCTACCTCTTTTTCTTGATGCTTGTTTATTTTCCATGTGTATTCATTAATGGTGTTTGGGTCAATGAACCCAATGCCATAGCGTCCACCTTTTCTCATTTCATACATCTTCATCCTGCATAATACCACAGAAAAAAATATAGTGAGGATAATTACAGGTAATGATTGATCAAAAGGATCACTACACCTAGCTTGAGACTTAAATGACAGAAAGAAATCACTTACAGACAATAGCAACTGACAATAGATTTGTCGAGTGCGTCTTGATTGTATAACTGAAACAGTTCAGGATACTCAACGGCCACAACTTTCTCATGGTAGTAATCATCCTTCTTGACATACACCATGAGGGACTCTCGATTGGATCTCTTGGTAATGTCCATGTACCATTGATGCAATTCATACATTCTCGTTGGGAGCTTGTTGACATCTTCTGGCTCGACCAAAGGTTGGCCCCGGACATATTTCTGTTTTATTTCCTCCTCTGTAATCCCAGGCATGTCCTCGATCTCGAGGAGTTGTCCAACAGTGATCTTGAGTTCTTCAGCCTGCATTATATGCTCCTGGGTTATTACCACATCGCCCACCTCGGGAACGTAAACTGTTTGGCCACAATAATATTGGGCGTGCGTACTGTCACGTGTTGTTGGCGGCACAACAAGCGGGGGGATCGATTGCGCCGCCTGTTTTCCCAGCTGGGCAACGGTTTTCCCGCATTTTTTGATAGCTGCTTGTTGTTTGCTCGAGCTCGAGCTCGCCTCCTTCTGTAGACGTCGTCGATGTAACTTCCTGATGTGGCGCTCATAGTCTGTGTCAACAGGCTTAGGAGCTGGTGGTTGAGCCATACGAATGAAGTGGTCAACTACTTCCACAGGCACTTTCTCCCTTGGCGGCGGTGGCGGTTTCGGTCCAAAATGGGCGTTGAGTTCTGCCTGCACTATGGCATTGGTTTGCTCCTCGGTCCTGTCGTAAGCCCTCACAGGAAGAGGAGTAGTGAGGTTTGGACCATATTTATATCGCTTGCCTCTACCTGTACTTCCTGTACTATGACCTCGACTCGTACCGCTATGCACCATAGCCGCGGGGTGTCTCTTCTGCGATTGCTGAGGCGGCGGAGACGGCTGACGGGGCTGAGTTGGACGAGGAGGAGTGGCCTGAAGCTGTGCTGGACTTGCAGTGGCCTGAGGTTGTGTCGGACTTGGAGGAGGAGTGGCCTGACACTTTGCCAGACTTGGAGGAGGAGGAGTGGCCTCACGTGTTGGTGGACTTGGAGGAGCGGGAGTCTGCTGACTCGGTGGCGGACTTCGAAAGATGATGCAATCCTTTCTCCATAGGATGACACGATGTATGGCCTCTCCCAATGTGTGCTCGTCGTCACCTCCAGGAATGTCAAGCTGTAGCTCCGAATATGGGTCCACCACCTCATCAACCAAGACACGAGCATAGCCCGCTGGAATCGGGTTGCAATGGAAGGTTGCCTCGGGGGAATTTGAAAAAGCAACGGCATCCGCCACCTTCATGGATATGTTCTTCATTTTGAAGTGTAGCTCGCAGTTAGTGTTCTCCGTGATGTCATCCACGGGGTATCTATCCAGCACTACTGCGTCGCCCGGGGCGGAACCCACGCTGCTTCTCGGCATGGATGGGGCGGTGGTATCCAATGCTGGATCATCCGCTAGCTGCTGCAGCTGCTGAGACTCCCTTTGCTGGCTAAGTGAGTCGATCTACTCCTACTGCCGCTGGAATTTAGCTGCCAATTCCGCTTGACTTGCTTCTAGGCCTTGAAGGCGTTCATAGTTCCGCTTCCTCTGCTCCTCCTCCATCTTCCTCTTCTTCTCCTCCGCAATCTTCTTTCTCGCACGGGTTCTGTAGTCGGTGTTCCAGTCCGAAAACCCCTCATACCACGGAATAGCGCCCTTGCCTCGTGTTCTTCCCGGGTGTTCAGGATTTCCCAGGGCACGCGTAAGCTCGTCGTTCTCTCTGTTGGGCCAAAACACCCCCGATCGAGCCTCTTCTATTGCAACAAGTAGCGCATCGTCGGCTCCGTTCAGACATGCCTTCGTCGAAACATTGCCTGTCTTCGGGTCCAACTCCTCCCCATGCGCATAGAACCAAGTCCTTCACCTGGGGGGCCAGCTCTTAGTAACCGGAGTGACACTTGCATCCTCCATCTCTTTCTCAGACTTACCCCACTTAGGCATTGCCACCGCGTAGCCACCTGGCCACAGCTTATGGAACTTATCCTTTTTTCGGCATTCTTCTTGTTTATTCTCGACCGTTCCTTAGCTAGTATCCCCTCGAATACTGGAGTCTTCCTTCCTCCCTTGACGTACTTCTTGTTGGATAACGTAGTAATTTCAAAAAATTTCCTACGTACACGCAAGATCATGTGATGCATAGCAACGAGATGGGAGAGTGTTGTCTACGTACCCAACGCAGACCGACTGCGGAAGCGCTGACACGACGTAGAGGAAGTAGTCGTACGTCTTCACGATCCAACCGATCAAGCACCGAAACTACGGTACCTCCGAGTTCGAGCACACGTTCAGCTCGATGACGATCCCCGGACTCCGATCCAGCAAAGTGTCGGGGAAGAGTTCCGTCAGCACGACGGCGTGGTGACGATCTTGATGAATTACAGCAGCAGGGCTTCGCCTAAACTCCGCTACAGTATTATCGAGGAATATGGTGGCAGGGGGCACCGCACACGGCTAAGGAATAGATCACGTGGATCAACTTGTGTCTCTAGAGGTGTCCCCTGCCTCCGTATATAAAGGAGCCAAGGGGGAGGGCTGGTCGGCCAAGGAGGAGGGCGCAGGAGAGTCCTACTCCCTCTGGGAGTAGGATTCCCCCCCCCAATCCTAGTCCAACTAGGATTCCTCGGATGGGGAAAAGAGGAGGAGGGGGCCGGCCACCTCTCCTAGTCCTAATAGGACTAGGGGAAGGGGGAGGCGCGCAGCCCATCTAGGGCAGCCCCTTATATTTTCCACTAAGGCCCACTATGGCCCATATAGCTCCCGGGGGGTTCCGGTAACCCTCCCGGTATTCCGGTAAAATCCCGATTTCACCCGGAACACTTCCGATATCCAAACATAGGCTTCCAATATATCAATCTTTACGTCTCGACCATTTCGAGACTCCTCGTCATGTCCGTGATCACATCCGGGACTCCGAACAACCTTCGGTACATCAAAATGCATAAACTCATAATATAACTGTCATCGTAACCTTAAGCGTGCGGACCCTACGGGTTCGAGAACAATGTAGACATGACCGAGACACGTCTCCGGTCAATAACCAATAGCGGGACCTGGATGCCCATATTGGCTCCTACATATTCTACGAAGATCTTTATCGGTCAGACCGCATAACAACATACGTTGTTCCCTTTGTCATCGGTATGTTACTTGCCCGAGATTCGATCGTCGGTATCCAATACCTAGTTCAATATCGTTACCGGCAAGTCTCTTTACTCATTCCGTAATACATCATCTCACAACTAACATATTAGTTGTAATGCTTGCAAGGTTTATGTGATGTGTATTACCAAGAGGGCCCAGAGATACCTCTCTGACAACCGGAGTGACAAATCCTAATCTCGAAATACGCCAACCCAACATCTACCTTTGGAGACACCTGTAATGCTCCTTTATAATCACCCAGTTACGTTGTGACGTTTGGTAGCACCCAAAGTGTTCCTCCGGCAAACGGGAGTTGCATAATCTCATAGTCATAGGAACATGTATAAGTCATGAAGAAAAGCAATAGCAACATACTAAACGATCGGGTGCTAAGCTAATGGAATGGGTCATGTCAATCAGATCATTCAACTAATGATGTGACCTCGTTAATCAAATAACAACTCTTTGTCTATGGTTAGGAAACAGAACCATCTTTGATTAACGAGCTAGTCAAGTAGAGGCATACTAGTGACACTCTGTTTGTCTATGTATTCACACATGTATTATGTTTCCGGTTAATACAATTCTAGCATGAATAATAAACATTTATCATGAAATAAGGAAATAAATAATAACTTTATTATTGCCTCTAGGGCATATTTCCTTCAGTCTCCCACTTGCACTAGAGTCAATAATCTAGTTCATATCGCCATGTGATTTAACAGCAATAGTTCACATCACCATGTGATTAACACCCATAGGGTTTACTAGAGTCAGTAATCTAGTTCACATCGCTATGTGATTAACACCCAAAGAGTACTAAGGTGTGATCATGTTTTGCTTGTGAGATAATTTTAGTCAACGGGTCTGTCATATTCAGATCCGTAAGTATTTTGCGAATTTCTATGTCAACAATGCTCTGCACGGAGCTACTCTAGCTAATTGCTCCCACTTTCAATATGTATCCAGATTGAGACTTAGAATCATCTGGATCAGTGTCAAAAACTTGCATCGACGTAACCCTTTACGACGAACCTTTTTGTCACGTCCATAATCGAGAAACATATCCTTATTTCACTAAGGATAATTCTGACCGCTGTCCAGTGATCTACTCCTAGATCACTATTGTACTCCCTTGCCAAATCAGTGCAGGGTATACAATAGATCTGGTACACAGCATGACATACTTTATAGAACCTATGGCCAAGGCATAGGGAATGACTTTCATTCTTTTTCTATCTTCTACCGTGGTCGGGCTTTGAGTCTTACTCAACTTCACACCTTGTAATACAGGCAAGAACTTTTTCTTTGACTGCTCCATTTTGAACTACTTCAAAATCTTGTCAAGGTATGTATTCATTGAAAAACTTATCAAGCGTCTTGATCTATCTCTATAGATCTTGAAGGTCAATATGTAAGCAGCTTCACCGAAGTCTTTCTTTGAAAAACTACTTTCAAACACTCCTTTTATGCTTTACAGAATAATTCTACATTATTTCCGATCAACAATATGTCATTCACATATACTTATCAGAAATGCTGTAGTGCTCCCACTCACTTTCTCGTAAATACAGGCTTCACCGCAAGTCTGTATAAAACTATATGCTTTGATCAACTCATCAAAGCGTATATTCCAACTTCGAGATGTTTGCACCAGTCCACAGATAGATCGCTGGAGCTTGCATATTTAGTTAACACCTTTAGGATCGACAAAACCTTCTAGTTGCATCATGTACAACTCTTCTTCCAGAAATCCATTCAGGAATGCAGTTTTGACATCCATCTGCCAAATTTCATAATCATAAAATGCGGCAATCGCTAACATGATTTGGACAGACTTAAGCATCGCTACGGGTGAGAAAGTCTCATCGTAGTCAACCCCTTGAACTTGTCGAAAACCTTTCGCGACAAGTCGAGCTTTGTAGACAGTAACATTACCATCAGCGTCAGTCTTCTTCTTGAAGATCCATTTATTCTCAATTGCTTGCCGATCATCGGGCAAGTCAACCAAAGTCCATACTTTGTTCTCATACATGGATCCCATCTCAGATTTCATGGCTTCAAGCCACTTTGCGGAATCTGGGCTCACCATCGCTTCCTCATAGTTCGTAGGTTCATCATGATCTAGTAGCATGACTTCCAGAAAAAGATTACCGTACCACTCTGGCGCGGATCTTACTCTGGTTGATCTACGAGGTTCAGTAGTATCTTGTTCTGAAGTTTCATGATCATCATCATTAGCTTCCTCACTAACTGGTGTAGGTGTCACAGAAACAGTTTTCTGTGATGTACTACTTTCCAATAAGGGAGCAGGTACAGTTACCTCGTCAAGTTCTACTTTCCTCCCACTCACTTCTTTCGAGAGAAACTCCTTCTCCAGAAAGTTTCCGAATTTAGCAACAAAAGTCTTGCCTTCGGATCTGTGATAGAAGGTGTATCCAATAGTTTCCTTTGGATATCCTATGAAGACGCACTTCTCCGATTTGAGTTTGAGCTTATCAGGATGAAACTTTTTCATATAAGCATCGCAACCCCAAACTTTAAGAAACGACAGCTTAGGTTTCTTGCCAAACCATAGTTCACATGGTGTCGTCTCAATGGATTTAGATGGTGCCCTATTTAACGTGAATGCAGCTGTCTCTAATGCATAAACCCAAAACGATAGTGGTAGATCGGTAAGAGACATCATAGATCGCACCATATCTAATAAAGTACGATTATGACGTTCGGACACACCATTACATTGTGGTGTTTCAGGTGGCATGAGTAGTGAAACTATTTCACATTGTTTTTAACTGAAGGCCAAACTCGTAACTCAAATACTCTTCTCTACGATCAGATCGTAGAAACTTTATTTTCTTGTTACGATGATTTTTCACTTCACTCTGAAATTCTTTGAACTTTTCAAATGTTTCAGACTTATGTTTCATCAAGTAGATATACTCATATCTGCTCAAATCATCTATGAAGATCAGAAAGTAATGATACCTGTCGCGAGCCTCAATATTCATCGGACCACATACATCAGTATGTATGATTTCCAACAAATCTGTTGCTCGCTCCATTGTTCCGAAGAACAGAGTCTTAGTCATCTTGCCCATGAGGCATGGTTCGCAAGCATCAACTGATTCATAATCAAGTGATTCCAAAAGCCCATCACCATGGAGTTTCTTCATGCGCTTTACACCAATATGACCTAAACGGCAGTGCTACAAATAAGTTGCACTATCATTATTAACTTTGCATCTTTTTGGTTTTAATATTATGATTATGTGTATCACTACGATCGAGATCCAACGAACTATTTTCATTGGGTGTGTAACCATATAAGGTTTTATTCATGTAAACAGAACAACAATTTATTCTCTTACTTAAATGAATAACCGTATTACAATAAACATGATCAAATCATATTCATGCTCAACGCAAACACCAAATAACACTTATTCAGGTTCAACACTAATCCCGAAATTATAGGGAGTGTGCGATGATGATCATATCAATCTTGGAACCACTTCCAACACACATCGTCACTTCACCCTTAACTAGTCTCTGTTTATTTTGCAACTCCCGTTTCGAGTTACTAATCTTAGCAACTGAACTAGTATCAAATACCGAGGGTTTGCTATAAACACTAGTAAAGTACACATCAATAACATGTATATCAAATATACTTATGTTCACTTTGCCATCCTTCTTATCCGCCAATCACTTGGGGTAGATCCGCTTCCAGTGACCAGTCCCTTTGCAGTAGAAGCACTTAGTCTCAGGCTTAGGACCAGACTTGGGCTTCTTCACTTGAGCAGCAACTTGCTTGCTGTTCTTCTTGAAGTTCCCCTTCTTCCCTCTGCCCTTTTCTTGAAACTAGTGATCTTGTCAACCATCAACACTTGATGTTTTTCTTGATTTCTACCTTCGTTGATTTCAGCATCACGAAGAGCTTAGGAGTTGTTTCCGTTATCCCTTTGCATATTATAGTTCATCACGAAGTTCTACTAACTTGGTGATGGTGACTAGAGAATTCTGTCAATCACTATCTTATCTGGAAGATTAACTCCCACTTGATTCAAGCGATTGTAGTATCCAGACAATCTGAGAACATGCTCACTAGTTGGGCGATTCTCCTCCATCTTTTAGCTATAGAACTTGTTGGAGACTTCATATCTCTCAACTCGGGTATTTGCTTGAAATATTAACTTCAACTCCTGGAACATCTCATATGGTCCATGACGTTATAGCATCTGACAGCGAGTCCAGCCTTTCCCACATGTGTTCATAACGGAATGCTTTATTCACAGGCCTCCATTCTTTCCTTGAGCCAAATCTGAGAAGGAGAGGAAGGTGATCCGAAGGTGAGGAGCAGATGTGCTCGATTGAGGCTTCCGGAAACAATGCACTCCATCGATGGTCTGCCACTCCCCGGTCAATCCTTGCCTTCACATTATTAGCCCCCTCTTGCTTATTGTCATATGTCCATTTCGGGCCCTTAAAGCCCAGATCGATCATGCTGCAGTCCGCAAGCACGTCTCTAAAATTTTCCATGTTCTTCTCACTCCTCTGGGCACGAGAAAAGTGTTCATGCTGCCATGCCGCTTCATTAAAGTCGCCTATCATTAGCCATGGTTCGGTTGATAAAGGTCTTATTCTTCTCAGTAAATCCCACATATGGTGTCTCTCATTCGCTTTCGGTTCGCCGTATACAAAGGTGCCACGCCATTGCCGACAGTGAGGGTTCAGACGAATTAACACATCGATGTAACGCGGGCCAACAGCTAGCTTCTTTATTTCAACTTGCTCATCATAGAATAGAGCAATACCTGCACTCTTTCCTTTCCCAACATGGGAGATGCAGAATTTAAGGCCTAGCCTGCTACGCAACTTATTGACATACTCCTCGCTGCTTCTAGTTTCAGAGATAAAGACTAAAGACGGACGGTAGGTATGCACTAGGCATACAAGCTCTTGAACTGTCTGGGCTTGTCCGAGGCCCCGACAGTTCCAACTGATTATTGTCATGGCTCCTGGCGGGTGCTAACAGGCGCACCCACCAGTTGACCGAGAGCCCCTGGCTCGGTAGCTTCCTGACCGCCCTTCTGTCCAGTGTTACTCTGCCCTTCAGCTTGTTCTCCCCCCTTCTTCTTTTTGTATTGCTCAGGATCCACACTTCCCTCTGTAGGATTGGTCGCCCCTTTCTTCTCCTGCTCACCCGCATCCCTCTTACCCATAACTGACCCGCGTTGCGCCTGTCCCCCTCCCTTGCTTCTGGGTGAGAACTTCTTACGTTTGTTGCCTCCCCCTTTGCCCGCTGTGTTGCCCTCAGAAGCATCCTTAGTGTTTGCAACTACCACTGCAGCCTGAGTTTTTACCTGCCCCAGAGCATCTCCCATCTCCCTGATCTTTCCTCCTTCTTCCAGCTCCTTAGTCCTCTCTTTCTCCATGCCTGAATCCCGTGGAGCAACCTGTTCATGCATCATCACTATCATTTTTTGGTCGTCCTCCGAAGCAACAGAGCCATCTGCTGTAGCTCCTTTTCCAGAAGTGTCCAGGCCCCCTTGCTGCACAGGCTCAAAACCAGGAGGGAACTCCGGGCCCTCAAGCTCAGCACTCTCACCCTTCCACACCGGGGTTGAGGGTACCGGCTGGGGCAAAGCCGCTTTGGCAGGTACCAGTCTGGCCCCGCCGACCCCCACACCTGCGGTATCCAGCCGTATAGCACTGACGGCCGCGATTGCTTCCTGCACCAAAGGGTCAGCCAACACTTCTTCAGGCACGCTGCCATACTTCATTGTCGCCCCCTTCTGTGTAGCCAAGAACCGGTCCTCCCCTCTGTCCGACTCGAACAGCAGGAAACGCCCCTACTCTGACTCCTCTTAAAAGGTGAAGCACGCATTGCTGCCGAAAATCTCATCTCTTGGAGATCATCAGGCAGCTTACAATCGCGCTGGCCGTGCCCTAGGTGGCCACATGAGCTACAAAACCTCGGGAGTCTCTCATATTTTACATTCAGCTTATATAGTTTTCCCTCAGCTCTATCATAGGTTTCTATCTTACCGCGGATCGGCTCATCAACATCATGGTTTATGCGCACTCGCATGTAATCACCCCAGATCCTGCCCTCCCTATCAGCATCCACCTCAAGCACCTCTCCAAGTTCAGCCCCAATCTCTCTGGCAACAGGTTCAAAAAGCATGATTGGTGGGGCATCGTAAATACGAGCCCACATCGGCATGTGGGCAACTACCACGTCGCCCGGTCGAGCACTCCCGTCCACGCCCACCATGAGGAAGGCATCGCCCTTGTGTGTCCAAGGGCCGTTGTTGAGGATGAAACGAAGATCTCCTTCCCTCTCAAACTCAAGGAGGAAGCGGTTGTTCTTCAAGGGGGTATAGTTAAGCCGCCCCCGAAGACCCCACTTGCTCTTGAGCTCGTTGAACAAGCCCACGATGCCGAAGATTTGCACCGAGAAGAACAGCCCAACGGCTATCCATCTCGAACGCATAGCAGCGCGCTCCCGCGCCAGGTTCAGTTGGACGACGCTCGCCGCCCGTACCCCCATATTGATGGGGAACACAGGGGCGACAACATGCTCAAGCTCATCGAGCCTTTCTCCCATGCTCCCTCCAGCGTCGTGCCGGCCGGGGGTGCGGATGGTGTCGCTGCGGCTCCCGGATGGCCCCCCTCGGAGGAGTGGACGCCCCCCAGCGTCGGTTTGCCATTGGAGGCTCATCGGGGTTCATCCCCTCCTTGGCCTTGCGCTGTCCCTGATCAGCCATGGTGGTGGTATGCTTTTGCGGTTGGACACTACACACAAAAGCGATGAGCATGGATTTTCCCCTCTGGTCCTTTATATCAACCTGAATCCTACTATGTGGCACCATATCGCTCTTGATCACCGACTGATTCACTGCCCCCGTTGCGCGATCTGATTTGTGATTGATACAATCTTTATCCTTCCCTCTATCTGGCGGCTCCGATTTCAGATCTGGCCCTTTGTATAATTCCTTTGAGACATGATTCCTCTCCAAATTAGCAATACCCAAATCCCTTCTTACCAACTCCATTTTGATCTAATCCTCTCTACTCCCCTGCTAGCGGATTCGGCAATCATACCTGTGATTTGTTTCTTCCCTGATCGCCCCGCTTTTTCCTTCTCTGCCAATCTCCTCACTGCCTCCCTCGCTTTGATCCATACTTCACGCATGCCCAGTGGGTCATTCTGATCCAGATCCCGGGCCTTGCACCCTCCTCGTACATCCTTCCTCACATACCTCGATCCCTCCGCCGTGTATCCGTGATCACGGAGATCGGCGGACGATCGCCTCGGGGTCGCCCCGACCGGGGCTCCGTAACTTATGCTAGTCATAAAAATGACAAATTCGATTGTGAACAGTGTCGGCTTTGGACGAATAGTATTTGGTACTTTCACGTTCGTTTTTTCTTTTCTGCTTTTGCGTGACAGGCACAATTACGATAGGTCGGCCCGGGCGGTTTGGCCAGCTTTGACGTCATGTGGGCAACAAGGGTATTTTGGTCCTCCGTTTTACACCCTATAATAGTACAGTATAAAAAATATGTTTAAATCATGTAGAAAGAGGAAATACTTGACTTTTTTTGGCAAAGCACTCCAAAAGATGAATATCCATGAAAACTACAAATTGTACACGCCGTCACAACCATTGTGTTTAGTTGGATCAGTACATGGCATCGTCGAGGTGAGAGTGTTGTCGAAGTCATCACATTTAGGTTAGTTTGGCCTTTGGTGGCTTTATCATGTTTTGTGCGGTAGTACAACACTGTGTATATTAACTTTTCTATTTTTAGATCCTTGGCCCACCTTGAATTTGTGAAATTGTGATGTTTTTTTCCCATGAAATGTCTACCAGGAAATTCTTCCATAGTCACCCCGATGACCTTCGTCACCAAAGCATCATGACAGTTTCCAAGACCTCTCATATAATCCCCAACGAGGATCGGTTGGAGCACGTAGGAATGCCACCACTACATAATCCACGTCTGACTAAGGCAAGTAGGAAGCGGGGGGAAAGCATTTTGAAGTACAAAAATGTCGGGGTGAAATGCTGGTACTTAAACTAGGGTTCTTTCTTAGTGCTAATCTTGGCTTTTTCAGCAGTTAGTTATAGTATTCCTTTCATTCTTCTCTCATTTCGGAAAGATTTGGCAGTATTTCTTATCATGACCTGGTTGAGAGAATACGAAACATCCGTGTAAAAGATTGAGTGGGATGGTTATAGTAAGGGGCAAACCAAGTGCTTCCGTGAAGATGCAGATCAATCAGATCGAAGACAAGGAACAGAGGAGAGGAGAAACTCAACGAAAAAGAAAAAGGGGACTCGACCGACTATGATGAGCGAAGCGAGGGAATTCCTTCTGATTGGATCCCTTGGGAGAAAGACAAAAATAGAATCAAATCTTCCATGATTCAGTAGTAGCTAGAAAGTGTATGGACTTAGACTTTGATGACTCCCTAGTGGCAAAGAAAGCTTTAGCTTCATCCTTTAATCATCTCATTTACTCTCTCTAGCTCTCGAATTTAAGTATAGGAATTTCAGGTACATTGGTCGATGAAAGTGAACATGTATCTTATCTTACGCAACTTACTCTAGTTTTACTTTGTGGAAGACGTCTGATTGAATGATATCTAGTGGGTTCTATTACCAACTGTACGCAGGCCTGTTTCCTTCTTACTTTACCAGCCTCTGTGGTTCTATCAGTGTAGAGGGAAGTCATCAATCCGCTGAGACAAAGACAAAAATGGCAAATAAAAGATACCTACCAGAACACATCAACTATGCCATCTGAGCCTGTCCACTTGCTAGTCAGTTAAAAAAATCGATATGTTTCATGGGCTTCTTTTGCTACTCTCTTCACAATCGCTTTACAAGGGCAACCAAATTCAATAAACAGTTCATGCTAATTCGTTGATTATGTTGGTTTCTATGTAAGAGTCATGTGAGACGCTTCCTTCTCATACACATCGGAAGCTACATTTGATCATCCACATTATAGAGTTTTGCAGGTGCTTAAGAGAATGTTATCCAATCAGTTATGACTTGACCATGGTCTAAGCTTAAATTGGTCCTGGTCCATAAAACCAAAGTTGTTGGGCAAGCGCAGAAAAGTCGTCTGAAGGGGAGTTATATTGGAATGGTCAACCCTGGTTAGGTCCCATGCCTAAAACAGGAATAAGGTCCAAACAAAATAGGGGTGATATAAGCCACTGCTCGCCTAAGAATGTCCCAACGTAATGCCTACTATGGCTTTTCTGAATGAGGAAGTTATGGGACTTATCTTATATAACAATATATATGGTGGAATGATTCAAAAAAATGTGGGGGTCAAGGTGTATAATGCGAGCTCCACTTTCAGGCAATGAGTTAGCTTAACCTTTGATTTCTTAAGGTTTTAATACAGTCATGTGATCTGTTACTAAGAAAGGAAAAGAAAGGCTGATTGCGACAGCTCAACCGGATGAGACATCTCTTATTTACAGAAATGTGCCTACATTGTTTGATTTACCAGTTCTGGGTATTGGATTTTTGAATAGAGAGAATGAAACTAATACCAGCTTATCGACAACTATGCCTTCAACCAACTCTGCAACCCCAAATCTATACCTACTAATAAAGCAAGGTGCATTTCTCCGATTTTTTCATCCGTTCACCGCTAAAAAATATTTTGTCTATCCGAGGTGGTACTAAACTTTTGTACGTGCATCTGTTACCAAAGAAAAACGACATGTCCAGAATTTCGTAGGTGGCCCGCGTGTGCCACAGCTCAGTAAGGTCAGCCCATTTTTTCCTGCCCATGCAGGAATAAAATATCCTATTTCCCGCGCAATGCGGCAAATAGTTCAAGCTACGCATAGGAGGCCCAAAACTGGGCCGCCCATTTTTTTCGTGTTATGTTAATGTTTATATTTTCCTTTTTCTGTTTCCTTCTCTTTTTATTTCGTGTTTCTTTTTTATTTTTCACATTACAAGTCTATTTTTTCCTTTTTCTCTGAAATTCGAAATTAAAAAAATGTTTGGAATTTTAATTTTTGATCAACTTTTCTATAAAGTAACGAACTCTAAAAATGTTTTCCTATTTTAAAAATTGTTTGGAATTTTACTTTTTGTCTGTCCAGAATATGGTCAACATTCTTTAAAATTTATCTTTATTGTTCAAGATTTTAAAAAATGTTCCAAATTCGAAAAATATTCTTGTTCTAGCGATACGTTCAAAAGTAGAAAATAATATTTACATAAAGAAACACATTTTCGAAATTTCTTCTGAATTTTGAAAACATGTTCCCATTTCAAAATTGTTCAAAACTTCAAAATTATTCTTATTTTAATAAATAAATATATGTGAATTTCTAGAAATGTTCCATTCAAATTTTTGGTCTTGCTATTCCCAAAAATGCATTGAATTTTCAAAAAATTGTTCATAATTTGGAAAACAAAATCATGTTGCCAAGTGTATTTGGTAGTTCATGTTACGAATTCTAAAATAGTGTTCCTATTTCAAAAATTGTTGCAATTTTATATATTTTATCATTCCGATTTTTTTTGGAATTTTAAAAAATATTCCCATTTTCAAAAAAATGTTTGAATTTTTCCATATTTGTTCAAGATATTAAAAATGCATTTAAAAATGCTACAAATTTGAAAAATATTCTTGTTTTAGTGATATGTTCAAAAATTGTAAATAAATTTTGCATTAAAAATACATTTTATAAATTTCTTCTAAATGTCCCCATTTCAAAAAATGTTCACAAATTTGAAAAGTGTTTGTATATTTATAAAAGGTCCATGCTTTTAAGAAATGTTTGTGAATTTCAAAAAATGCTCCGTTCAATTTTTTTTGTTTTTTTAATGTATGGAATTTTTTAAAAACTGTTTGTAATTTGGAAAGTTGTTCGCATTGCCAAGTATATTTTGTAGTTCATCATTATGATTTTTGGAAAGTTCAAAAAATGAAGAAATGTTTCGAATCTGATGTTGTACTATACTCTTAAATATTCACATTGAGCATTGGTTAGCAGGACGTGTTTGTTTTAGTGGCTAGCAACATGTGATCGGATCTTTGAGGTCATGAGTTTGATTACTCACATACTGGGCTTGCTCCGCATCCAGACATCGAGCTAAGTCGGATTGTTCAGAACAAGGGACATCATAAATTATTGACGGTGGTAGCCTTCAGTGCCAATAAAAAAGAATATAGTGGTTAATTATAATTGAAAGAAATTGTGGGCACGTGCCGATAAAAGAGAATATATTGGTTTGGTTCTAATTAAAGGGCGCTATGTTGAACTAGAGAATATGGACATGTAGGGGTCTTGATCCATTCTTATATTGAGCTAGAGGCATGTAACTTTATTATCCCGTTGCAACGCGCGGACATGTTGTCAGGACCCCGATTCCAAGTCACATCGATCTAGCCGGTAACACCTCATATCACTTTGCAGCCTCACGCACGGTATTCCCACGGGTGTCGCCTTACCATGGCCCAGGACCGTTTGCGCCTTTTGGCTCACGTATATGATAGTGTCGATAGCATCCATATGACAGAGAACCCGGGCCGACATGGCTAGTCGTGAACCCAAAGCGGCACTAACCTATGGGGACAGGCATACATGAATCACATCGAGCATGTCGGTCAGCAGCGTGTGAATCCGGGTGGTAGCACTGGCTAACAGGACTCCGGGAACCCGGGCTGTAGCAGGCTAGGCAGGACTCCGGATGTCACCGCGTGACATTTCCCCGAAGGGACAGACACAGGAACGAAGTGAAACACATGCCGGCCAGTCAAGTGTCCTGAGCAGTAGTGCTGGGCTAGCAGGACTCCGGTGAACCGGGCTGTAGCGGACTACTATGGCTCATGGAAGCACAAGACTACATTACCCCATAAGAGAGGCTGCCAAGGATAAACAACTAGATTGTCGGATCCCACACATACCAAGCATTTCAATCATACACACAATATGCTTGATATGAGTAAATACAACATGGCATCACAACATAACTCTACGACTCAAGTATTTATTCATTAGGCTCCGAGGAGCCAGAAATACAAACATGGGTCTCATGACCCAACAATCACAGCATACAAATCAAGCACATGCGGAAGCTTAACATGTCTGAGTACAGACATCTACAAATGGAAAAAGGCTAAGAAGCCTGACTATCTACCAGATCCTGCCGAGGGCACAAGATCGTAGCTGAGGTATCAAGCTAAACGTCGAAGTCCACGCGGAACTACTAGCGAGACTGAAGCCTCTCTGCAAAAACATAAATTAAGCAAACATGAGTACAATTGTACTCAGCAAGACTTACATCAGAACTAACTACATATGCATCGGTATCAACAAAGGTGGTGGTGGAGTTTAACTGCAGCAAGCCAGCTTTGACTCAGTGGCTAACCTGAACTACGACTGCAAGAAACTCTTTTGGGGTGGCGCACACGAGTCCACATATTCACCATTCAATACACCACTATGGATACGCTCCTGTCTCCCTACGAGAAGGCCATCCATAGCACTCACGCTTATCTTGCGAGTTTTAGGGCATCCACTTTCACTTGTCTATGAACTATGCAAGGGGTCCAAGTTTCCATATCCGAGGAATCCGGCTATTCGAATAGATAATGATAACCCTGCAGGGGTGTACTTCTTCACACACGCTCCCACCACTTACCATCGTTTACACGACATGTACTCGACAACCTTCAAGCGGAAGCCCAACGAGGGTGTCGGCCACGGCCTACCTAAACACTTAAGTCTTTAGTCCAGGTTTATCGCCTATCCAGGTTCCATCCGAAGGGAGTCCGGCCGAGGTTTCCACATACGGCCCCGAACGATGTGAACAGGGTTCCCGAGACACCAAACGGGCGCCCGGTACACCGTGCCACGGTGTATCTACCGCATCATAGCCCACCCCTAGGGTCAGCACTACGCACGGCCGCCAACACATAACCTACAAACACCAGAAACTAGTTGCAACTCCTGGACAGAGTACTAGGGTGATTAAGAAGCCGAGAGGGTCAATTAAGGATCCCAATGAGTGGTAGTAGTTGTTCATGGATCACAGACACAGAACTCAGTTCCTGAGGACGGTTTCAATGAGACAACCCACCATGTACTCCTACATGGCCTCTCACCGCTACCTTTACCAAAACACCTTCACACATAGTAGGACATGTTCACACACCTCCGATTCATTCCCAATGAATCAGACCTGACACAACTCTATGCAATAGCAGGCATGACAAACAAGCATGAATGAGTAGGCACATCAGGGCTTAAACAACTCCTACTCATGCTAGTGGGTTTCATCTATTTACTGTGGCAATGACAGGTCATGCAGAGGATAAGGGGTTCAACTACCGCAACAAGTAACAGATGAATCGTTGTTGTCCTAATGCAGTAAAAGAGAGCAGGAGCGAGAGAGTGGGCTTGTATCGGAATGAACAAGGGGGTTGTGCTTGCTTGGCACTTCTGAAGATATCATTGGGTCTTCATCAGTGTCAACGATCACAGCGTCGGTACAACGTCTATCGAGAGGGGACAACCACCGGCAACAGAGAATGAACACAATCAATGCAATGCACAATATGATGCATGATCATGACATGTCAATATGCTGTGTTTTGAGCTAATGCAACTAGCAACATGTTAAATGGAGTTGGTTTGAACCCTAGGTTCAAATTCAAACTCCATATGTGAGAGTTTAAATTCCATTTATGTGAATTGGCCTAAACAGCAGCCATAAGTTGTTCTAACATGCATGAAAATGCCATAAACAGATTCCTTGAATTTTTCTGATAATTTTTCATATATAAATTATTTCATTTGGAGTTACGGTTTAATTTCTATGACTTTTTGAAGTTTAAGTCATTTTCTGGAATTTCCTGAATTGTTTTAAAACAAAAATTAATTATTGTGTCAGCATGACATCGTCATGATGTCAGCAGGTCAACGGGGCACGGTCCAGGTCAAACCTGACCAGTGGGACCCACTGGTCAGTGACCCAATGACATTTAGTGTCACAGACAGGTGGGTCCAGTCAACGGCCACGTCAGCGAGGTCAACGGTGACGCGTGGGGCCACCGTGTTTAGATTAATCTTAATCTATTTTTGTTAGCTGGTTAGTTAGGCAGCGGTGCCCGCATGGCAGTGGCTTAGGGGGTTAGTTAGTGCGTCATTAGCGTTTAATAAACCCGGCCACGTCAGCTGTTATTGCCGGCGACCAAAAGCACGGCGGTGGCACTCCGGAGTTGCTCGGGTCGGCGCTACAGGGCACCATTTCGTGTGTGGTTTGTGGCTACGGCGAGCTGGCAGAGCGGCGCATCTTCTAGGGCAAGCACGAGGAGCTGAGGTAGCCTACAGAGACGGCAGCAACGACGGAAGCGGCGGCCGGAGCTCGGGCAGGACCGGCCACTCGCTACGGCGCACGGGAAGGCGAGCTAGCAGGTGAGTTGGTCTCCTGGGATCAGCCCGAGCACGATGACATGCTCAGGGGCAAGCTGAGCTTGCTCTAGCCACGGTGACAACTTCGCTGGCGACGTGAAGCTCACGGGCTGGGCGGCTGGGCTGGTTGGAGCCCGTGCGCGGATGTTAGAGGAGAGGGGCAAGGAGCGGGAGCTCACGTAGAGTTTGCAGAGGCGGTTAATGGGCTCGGGGAGGACTTGAGGCCGGCGAATCGAACGACGGCATCCGGCGGCCGTAGATGGGGAATAAGGTTACCACGTCGTCTTGGGGTCGTCCGAGCTTGCGTGGGTGGACGGAGAGGTACTTGGAACCTGGGCGGAGCTCAGGGCACGGCCACGGGGCAAGGGGACGGCAGTGGTCGCGGTGTTTTGCGGCGGCGCACTCCGGTGCGTTGAGTTGGCGAGAGAGAGAGAGAGCAGAGGAGGGAGGTGAGATCGAGGGAGTGAGCGAGAGGGTCCAGGGGGGGTGCGTGGCGCTCGTAGGCACGTCGGGGCAGCGGCTGGAAGCAGGAGGTGGCGCGGCGCGTGGTCGCGCGCATCAGGCACACGCCCTCTGTCCTTCTGTCGAAGGAGGAAGAAGACCGGGGAGCCCCTGGTGGGCTGGGCCAGAACAGGAGCTGGGCCGGCTCTGCTGCAGGTAAGAAGCCCAGGTAAACTCTTTCTCTCTCTTTCCTCTATTTTCTGGTTTTCTATTATTTCTGTAACTGTTTTTGACTTAAATAAAATGCTAAGGCATTTTCAAAAACCCTGAAAATAATTGTGGGCACTTTTGAAAATATATCCAATAGCCCTCAACCACTTTCAGAATTATTTGGGCATTTTAATTATTTATAGCAATTAAATGCCCAAATTCAAATACTTTATGAATTCATTCAAAAATCCAAAGTGACCTACGAAAATGTGCACCATTTTTGGCAGAGGTTCTAGACCAATTCAAAAATGATGAACTTTTCGAAAGGAATTTTGGGATCATTGAAAATGATATTTTTTATTTGAACCTAGTTGGATTCATATGTGCTAGGGTTTCAACAGTCCCCAATTCAAATTCATAAGAATTTAAACATGATGCAACACAAGACTAGCTAGCTCAGAGCATACTAGCACTAGGGATGTGACACATGTGCGCTAGTAGGAATATTGATTGCGATTCATCTGCACCAGAGCCTGCAACTGCTGCCTCTACTCCGCCTACAAGTGTCGACTTCGCTGGCCTCGTAGGGTACCGATTTCCTCCTGATTTGTGTGCATGCCATTGACTCCTTTAGTGGGTCAAAGCCTACTTAGTTCTCTTTTTTATGACGACTATATAAGAAAAGAAGTGTTTGTCTTTAGCAAGACAGAGAATTTTGGAACCAAGTAGCAAGGCATAAACATCACTACTACTAGCAGATACATAAATCTCACAAAGAAATTTTGGATGGGCCTCACTTTAAGTAACAATTGTGGCCAGCAGCAAAATGGTGTCGTTTCTAGCCTTTTTGTGTTGCCAACAATTCATTTTCTAATTGAGTAAACGCGGCGGCGGTATTTGAAGTTGTCCATAGGCTCTCATATGGCTTAGGTTATGGCTGCAGTCTAGCCCACTTTCGACCAAGTCTTACACATAGATCAAATCACACACCATGGACCGCAGTATGCTGACCCGGATTGAGCGCATGGGCAGAACACACATGGTAATGTTTTGTACTTCGCCAATCAAGTGTCCCGGTTCCGTTACTGTACTCCAAATAAGACTCCTCAAGCTAACGAACAGGGGGAATGCAACTTGGTTGAGGAAACAATCTAGTTTAGTCGGAGATCCTAATGCTTCCAAGTCCTTGGATGTCTTTGGGTGTCGACTACATGGCAAAAGAAGTTTCCAACTAAGTGCAAAACTTGTTCCATCATGTACACACATGCTGTATGTTGGTATTAACCTAGCATATCAAAATCTATTCCAACCAAGACGAAAAACTTGGTTACATTGCTTATGTGGTATATGCTAGTATGAACCTAGCAACAACTAAGCTTTTACACTTTGCGTGTCCTATGCAGAATAGTTTTGTTGTGAGTTATGATCATGTTCCATCTCTCTTCTCATGCTTAAATAGGAACACTATCACATACATTACCGTACCACTTGATACAATATGTGGAACAACCATGCGATGAATTGTTTCATGCTCACCATAAAATGAGCATGTGGGTATGTATGAAGTACTACGATTATCCCCTCCCTGGTCATAGCAATTTGAGCTCAGAGTGTAGTAGATGACCACAGCCGGATAATGTCTTTGCATTTGCCGTGTCAAGTCGCGGGCGTCATCACTATGAACTTGGTTAAGATAATAAATCATCAATATATACGAGAGCATAAAATACCCAAGAAATCATAATATCCACAATATACAACCACATATAAAAAAACATAAAATCATCATTTGTTAGTATCTGCCAAGAAAGTGGCAATTGAAGGGCGGGGTGGGGGAGGAGGGTGCATGCCCTTAAGCACAAATATAAATGTAGAGGCTTTTCACAGAAATTAGAATGATCCAGGTGACATAAACATAATGACCAAATGAAGTTTGTTTGGCCCTCGCAGCTTTCTCACTCATGTATCCTTTTAGTCGTTAATATACATCATCGATCTTGTTGGAAGCAGGGAGTAACAAGAGAGCTGAAACTCCAAAAACAGAGTACTCTGCTTGCTTTTCCAAAAGCAGAGTACGCAGTCATTGAGATTTAGTCACAACCAGTGTCCACTATACTCGATAAAATTCAAAAGAAAAAAAGGCAGACGATTGATGATGCACATCTCAAGCTTGTAATCAGGTGGATGACATACATACAAAAATACCTCAAATCCTTTAAAGACAAAATATACAAACTTAAAGAAGAAGTCAAAACAAGTCTATTCTACTGTCGATTAGGGCATAGGTTACACTTGAGCAGAGAACTTTATCCAGGCACCTCATATCTACCATAGCATCAAAAGCAAACAACATCTTCAGCTTGCTTCAGAGTTAACTCAAGCGTTGGACTAGTAAATACGACTCATTCTGGTATCACTTCCTCTTTCTGCAACTTGATGTGCTCCGTGGAATCGACCTTCTTTCCAAGTGTTGCTCGTGCCTGTGGATAGATGAAACAAGATGAATTTACCACACATGGGAACATAATAGAAAGCACATGAATACAAGCCTACCAATTATATAACAACATCAGATAGATCAATAGCTAGTTTGCATCATTTTAATGTGCATATGGCATGAAGCGACAAACCGAAGTTTGCAAATGTGTATCAAAATGTGCACGTGGCTTCACAACCTGAAGCTTACATGATAACACATCAATAAGATGAAATTTTTATTCAACAAACCAATTTAGTTTGTTTCTTCGGGTTAAATCCAAAGAAAAATGAATGAGTAAGCAGCTTATTATTCAATATTTATCAATTAAAAAAGGAACAGATAAACTACGCCGCCAGAAATTTATATAACAAAGAGGGTCAGATAGAGGAAGATGTGTTAAAACTAATGGATGAATACGAAGATGCATCCAGAGGAGAGAAGAATGAGAGCTAAGGAATTATGGAAATACTAGAAACAGTAAGAACTTTAGGTGTAGAAAGGTCATCATAAGAAAAGGCAATTGATTGAATATATTAGGCATGGTTTTAAATAGCCTGCTATAGCGTTTATATGAGGTCCTGCGCTAAGGTTTTTTTGTCCAAACACATGAGCAAACATTTTAAATAGCTCGCTATAGCACCGCTATGGCATTTAGAAGAGGTCCGCCACTAAGAGGCTTAGCGCGCTATTTAAAAGTTTGATATTAGGGAGGAAACAAACAGTACGCCGGTCTTTCTTAGAATAATACTATTATTCTCCTTGTAGTCCTATGATACTTTCACTATATGCAGGAACTTCCTAGCTGTTTATCAGTTCAGAAAAAAAAAACTCAATTGCAACATCGCTCTGAAAGCTCAATTGCACCATAGATCTGCTCCAAAATGCATTTTTCTCTAAGCATGCTTTTGCTGAGTGAAACGATCTGGTATGTAAATTCAGTTGCACATGTACGATGTTCCCTGCCCCAAATCTTTTCCTCATCCACAACACATGGTGTCTTGAAACCAATCTGCTATCTAGTTCACCCAAGCCAAATCATTTCATTCAGTAATACATACACTGTTTCGTTTAGATATTGTCATTGCATGATCACACTGCATCAAGCAAACTCATATTTTTAGCAGGGCAAACCTATTCTTTTAGACATTCAAGGGTTTATGAAAGAGCCAGTGGACTGTAACCATGTAAAAACAATCTGAGAGAACTATTTCATCGGTTTTAAAATTGCTACTTAGAGAGCAAACAAGGGGTTGATGTTATTTGATTATACTAATACAAATGTTATATATAAAGATACAAATGTATTGATTAAGGCAATAAATTGAAAATGATCTGAGCATGCTGGTCAAAACAAGGGCCAGTCAATATACAAGCCCGATGCCAACTTTGGATTACTAGAAGATGACAGTAAAGTTGTTTCCTTTTATAAGTAATGCAGTGATTGAAGTCATAAGATGGTCATATGTGCGTTCACTTGATGAGAATTGCTTTCCGAGGTTAGTAAAGCTTCCAGTTACATGTAATTTGGATAGTACATTATCCCAAAATGCACCAACAATACATAACACCAATTAACTACGTATTAAATTGCAGACGAGTCATAATACACTAGGCAGGATATGAATTGGCTGCATCCATAACAAGTACTGGTTGCAAGCAAATAAGCAACAAAGCATGCTACTATTAAACAAATCCCTACAACATATTGCTTTGTTGTATAACACTGAGACCAGATTATATAATAGTAAGAAAAGAGTAGATAACAAACTCACCACTTCAAATAGTTGGTGCACACAATGATGGTGGCAAACCAGCATATAGTCGACCATACATGTTGGGTTTGCTAAGCTCAGCGAACAACTCGACCTGCAACGTCTTGACGTCCACGGAAGATAATCCAAATTTAAGCATGTGTTGTGTAGATGGGGTGTACAACGCTTCCACGAGCAGGTATCCCCCAGCTACACCAACAAGAGCAGCATGCTTTACCAGCAACAGGATGACCTTCTCCGAGTACCATTGGTTATTTCTTAGAATTGAATACTTCAGCCAACATCGGTCATCTTCTTTGTACTCATCATAGCGTTTAGTGAGCATCCCGAGCATTCCGTCCGCTGCCTCGACGATGACATAATTGCGGTTCGGTGGTTGTTCAGGTGGGAGGTTGACAACAGAGAACTCCATGATGTGTGTGTCAAGGAGAAGCAACTTCTTCATGAAATGCAAACGCCAGCAGAAGCATCTATGGACGTACCGACGATAGGACAACCAAGGCTCAGAGTTCTCAAATGAGCCAATAGTAGCCTGAGCACTCCATTGATCATAAGTACGATTGGTGGTGAAGCCACGTTGAGAGTAGCGTGGCCAATTGAATACACAGGTTTTTGGCAAATCCTTTGTACACAAGTAGAAATCATGTAATTTTTATGTAAAATTGGTGAAAACACATATATTTGACATCACATATTTGAGATGACATCACAGACTTCTGGTCCTGGCACCACCACTGAGTACGAATGTGCCATTGTCCATCCAAACAGGAGAAGACCAGCATCAGCAGATTTATTCTGCATTGTGCCAAGCACACCACTCTGAATGATAAAGGGTTCTCCTTATCCTCGCCGGGAGCAACGAAAGTCTCCAGCATGAGGAGGTCCGGTCTACGGACCAGTGCTTTCAGGTGGTCGGGGACGGCAGGCAGCAGGATGTAGCGGCGGTGCACGGGGTCGCACATGGCGAGGTCCCTGACCAAAAATTGGCTGTACTGTAAGTCACAAAGCTCAGCGACCACGAGGAAGCGTTTGCCGGCTTCTTCTTTGACCGGGGCGCCGGCAAGGAGGGCCCCTCCGTCAAGGAAGTCAATTTCACTCCAGGAACGGCCGGCGGTGGAGGGGAGGAAGTGTTGGGTTTTCCCGGACACACACACACACTAGCTGGAGGTAGACGACACACGAGCTGGAGGTAAAAGAAGACGCACACTGAAACACAACACAGATACATGGGCTTTAGTAGCCAAATCACTCGCCAACACACCCCACGCACTAACCAACTGACCAACTTCCTAGCTGCATGCACGCACTACTCCACTTATGCATCCACGCGCCCACAACGGACCAGCCACACATATCGGCTTGACCCGCATCTTACTCCAGCAGCTCACGCACGTCACAAGCTTGAGTCATTCCCAAGTCTGTAGCATACTAGGAGCTTGCCCACGCAACGGCACACTTAACGCTTATAGCTCCACACTCTATCTGCCACAAGACTCGGCCGCTGCAACTCTAGGGAGCTTTGTGCATGCTGCTAACTAAAGTTTGAACTACATGCATCAACGAACTAATGCGACAAAATAAACATGATGAATACCTAGACAACAAGGTTAACTCTAACAGGAAGGAGGAGCAGGAGAAGTCGAAGGTGGGGAAGGCGCGGGCTGGGACGGTGGAGGGGTGCTGCGGCTGAGCTGGGATGAAGGGATTGTGGACCATGCCGACGAGAGGCGGCAGGTTGACGACGCAGTATCAGCGGAGGAAGGCGTGGCCGGAGATGACGCTGCGGAAGGAGGCGCAAGCGGTGGAGGCGCGGGTAAGGTCGGCGGCGGCGGGGAGGCGGAGGAATATTTCAGGCGGGCGAGGTCATGGACCGGAAGGGACGGCGGCTCCGGCGGTGGTGCTGGGTTGGAGGTTGGCGGCGGCGCCATTGGAGTGGCCCGGATTGGGAATTGGGGATTTTGGTGGGTTTGGTGAGGAACGAGTGACAGTGGACACTTCACCGCACAAGATGGTCAACATAATCCATTCTAAACAAACAATCACCTCTGTCTAAAAATTCCATAATTAACAAAACTCTTGATTTTGTCGACCAAGATGGTCCAACTAATCCATTTCTTTTGATGGTCAAGAGTAACTTTGAATTGAAGGATTTAATAAGCCAATATTCTATGGGAATGGATTCACAATAATTCCATAAAAGATTACGATTTATTTTATCCTGTTAAAATTCTAATTTCATTAAAAAATAACCTACATGGTGAGATGGTTCCATGATTAATTGTTTGGTATGCCAACATTTACATGCTTATTAGGCTAGTTGAATGCTCGTGCATTGCCACAGAATAAAGTATGTGCTGCTACTTCTCAAATGATCATGTTTGTATGATAATTGCAACCAACAAAGGTGTGTTGCTACTTCTCAAGTGACGATGTTTGTATGATACTTGTGCCCAACAAAGGTACTCGACAAGTGTTTCTTTAGTTCGTGGATGCAAGCGTGATACAAATGTTGTCTTAAGATTAAGACTCAATTAGAAATGGAAATTTCCTCATCTCTGATGATCATTTTGTATTCTCACAACTTCTTTTCTTCTACTCATGCGTCTCCTGGACCATTTATCTTGAAAACTGGACTTCTTCAACTCAGGTATATACTAGGTAATTGGAGTGAATGGTAATTGCCCGTATACTTCAGGTAATTGTACATGGATTTGCAACGGATGCACAAATACTCTAGTGAATGAATATGATTGTGCACCAAAATATACTTCATTTCTCGATTGAATCATTACTTTATTGGCAATATAATTTTGTTTGGTAAGCCAATAAGACATGGGGAAGTTGACATGATTTTTTCAAATTGGTGGGGGGGGGGGGGGGGGAATAAAAGACGAGATAGAAAAACAATATTCAAAACAGGGGCATTTGAGATGATAAGATGGCCCCGTTGACATTTCTGATCCCCAAAGCCTTCACATTTTTTTTTCAAGACCCTTTTGGTTAAGGCAAGCCAACTCCCTAGCCTATGCCTCTAAGCATTGCTTGCATCATTTCGTGGATGTTTATTATCTATGTCTAATTATTTTTAGGGGAATAAAAGACGAGATAGAAAAACAATATTCAAAACAGGGGCATTTGAGATGATAAGATGGCCCCGTTGACATTTCTGATCCCCAAAGCCTTCACATTTTTTTTCAAGACCCTTTTGGTTAAGGCAAGCCAACTCCCTAGCCTATGCCTCTAAGCATTGCTTGCATCATTTCGTGGATGTTTATTATCTATGTCTAATTATTTTTAGGGTAGCTATGTCTTGGTATGATCCTATGGGACATCTGCCAAGTATTGTTTCGGTGGTTATGTTTAGTTTTGACTTAAGGCGCCACGTACTTGAATATCGGTAGAAAGCGCCCACGCCTTCCTAGCGTTAGGTTTGTAATGGGCTGGCCCATAGATTCCATTTGGTCACGTCTTTTCCAAATTTTTCATATATGTGTTTTATTTTTTGATCATTTTTTCTTAAAATTATTCATGAGCATTGTGAACATTTGGTGCATCTTTTTGACATGGAGATTTTCCTTCATGATTGTTTTTTCACTTCCTGTTCTTTATTATTTTAGATTTTTTTTAATTTTTAAGAATAATGTCCATTAATTTTATTTTATTTTACAAATTTCAAAATTCTGCTGAATTTTAAAATGTTCATAATTTTAAAATATTTGTGAGTTTTAGAAAAATTCACTTTCATACTTGTTGCATGATATGAATTTGTCACCCATGCCTTTTTTATCTATTCTACTTTTTTCGTAGAAGGACCTGTTGATAATTCTTATCCCCAAGCATTCACATTTACATTTTTAAATTTATGATATATTTTTTCATATTCATTAACAAATTAGTCATCATTCTTTTTTTTTTGAAATTTCTTAAATAAAAACAGTCCAAAATAATAAACCAATTGAAAAAAATCGAATGAGAAAACGATTATAAAGGAAAATTGCCTGGCAAAGCACTAAGTGGGTCGCTGCCCAGTGTGTGCTTTAATGCTAAATTGCCACGTGAAGTTCTAAATAGGACGTCCCAAGAATTGGTGGAAATTTCCGAGCAGTTTTCAAGCCATCGACCAAGAAGAAGCACCAACCGATATCTTTTGAATGCCTTATGTAAACCGAAGGTTTCATTTTCCTAAAACACATAGCTCCAAGCCTTACAAAGAAACAAAGTCCTTTGAGTGTTGTTGACTCTTTTTGGAGGCTGGCAGTTTGTGTGTTAATCAAGAGAAGCAGTAGGATGACTTGGTGTTGTGACATCGATCTATTTGTTTGTTCTGCGGCATGACCCAATTTCTCCAACTCTCTGGATGGTGGTGAAGGATTACAAACTTGCTCTACGCGGGGTCATGTCCAAAATGATGTTCCTTAGCGGTTACCAAATCTCGCTTTGGGCGGCGAGTGGTTATTACAGTCTTCAAAGCCTGATATGGCGAGGGTGTTTGTAGGTGTCCCTTCATTTTAAGCTCAAGCGAACGGTCCTTCTAGGTGGTCTATGCTAAACTATGGCATGGGAGAAGGTGTCCCTCTCCCATGCCCCATGTAACCCTTATATAGAACAACTTATGGAAGGCTTCGATGTCGATGCATGGGGCATGCAGAGATTGGAGTCGATCTGTTATGAGTTCACAACACGTTTGGGACCTTATTACATGTTTGCAGAGAATTTCTTGATTCCCGATGCGTTGTATGATGGCATGAATCCTCCTGGTGCGGTGGAGCATCTTCTGGTGTCTACTGGGTATCCCGGATTTTAGACGCCTACCTTCGTAGTGAAGGCAAGCCGATAAGTGATTTGACATCATCAATAGCCCCCGATGAGTACTCGTAATAGAGCAGGTCTGAGTAAGTCTGGTGTAGATACTCGTGAACGCCTCTATCTTATATATTCTTCAGGTTGGATGCTGGGGTAGCTCCTTCCTTGGCGTCTTGTTCTGGCGTTTGATGTCTCACTGGGATCCGTCAACAGGCGAAATGTTGCTGTAGATGAGTATTTTCCCAACATCTTCGACGAGCATGGTGTTCATGTAGACACGTTGGGTCGAGAGGTGTATGTCAATAGGCAAATAGTCAATGTAGATTCCTTTTCATTGATTGCTTTCCAATAAGTTACTCGCGACTTGTTAGTGGTAGATGAATAATTTTTATTCCCTCGAAGTAAGGAATTTTTGTGGACTAAGTATGTTTTGATCGTTTGGTTCCGAGGCTTCACGCGTGAAGGAGGGGTGCCAAGGCGTTATTCTGACCGGTGGGAACTACGGGTGGTGATCTAAAGGTGGCCTGATCCTGAGATGCGTTAATTTCTTTCTTCGAGAAGTGGCTCTTCCTTTGAGCGCAGACGTATGGTGGACGAGCTCCACTAAGCTCGTTCTTTTGAAACAATTCCTTGGAAACTTGTACGTGTTGAGTAAGAATTTATAAAATTTCATTTGATTTTTTCATGTGATTTGCTGGCTGTACAGAAAAACCAAATTTCTGGCCTAATAAAAAAATCAGCCCATCTCGAAATACATACTTGGTTTTTTTTGCTCGCACACACACACACACACACACACACACACACACACACACACACACACACTACGCTCGCTTAGTGAATTGGCTTGACCGTTTATTCTTGTTTTTCTTTTTTTAATTTCTTTTTCCTTTCTTTTTCCATGCTTGTTTTTTCTTTTTCTTTGTTCTTTGTCATTTTTTTTCATGAATATTTTTTCAAATTCCTGAACTTTCTTTTTAAAATTGTGAACATTTGTTTTCATCAAATTCAAAAACTGTTCACCGAATTAAAAAATTGTTCTTTCAATTTAGAAAAATTTCATCAAATTAAAAAATTGTTAATTGTAATCCACAATTGTTCATAAAATATAAGAAATATTCATCACAACTAAAAATCTGTTCATCAATGTTTAAAAGAATCATGAATTTCCAAAAAATTTCATCAAATTGAAACATTGTTCGTCCAATTCAATATGTATTTATCAAATTGTAAAAAGTTCATAAAATTACAAAAACAAAAATATTCATTTTAATAAATTCACATACATTTTTTGGAGTCGGCATATATTTCGTGAATGTCATGAACATTTTCGCAAAATTAGTGCACACTTTGTTTTCTCATTTTTGTGAACATTTTTTGAAAATTCGTGAATTTTAAAAATTCCTCAATATATTTTAAATTTTGAGATTTTTATAAATTTACGTTTTTTCCATAATAATAAACATTTTTGAAAATACCGAATTTGATTTAAATAAGGAAAAATAAAAAAAGACAACGAAAAAAATATAATGAACAGGAAAATGGAAAAGAAGGGGCTTCCCGCTCCAAATATAATGAACATTGATGGGCACGTGGGTGGGGAGTGCGCGTTCCTGTATGCCACGTGTGAAAGTATAATAGTATTAAAGTTCAAAGGTACATAATATACATGTGAATGTGTATTCACAAAAAGAAAATCAATTTTTTGTGCTGTGAAAAATTGTATTTCATTATCAGGCTCCGTGAAGCCCATCACCACTGGCATTTTTCGCTCTTCCTTTTCATCTTATCTCCCGTCGTAACTGTTGCGTTTGTCTTGTAGTCGCATCTCTTTTGTTGCGAATGAGGAGTCAATTCCCATCTTTTCTCTTTTGCCCACAATCTTTTTTGGACACAGTACAGATGCAGACGCTTATACATAGGCACATACATCTACCCTTATGAATGCACGCATGCATACCCTATCCCTAAATAAAGCAGCAGCCTGACTTTATAAATAAAGCCATCACAACGTGTTCAACACACGTCACAGTGCAAGAGGTAGTAGAAGTTTACGGAATACAAACCAAGTAAATACCCATCGGCAATTACCTAGCGCGACCTCAAGAACTGCCATGAGAATAGGGAAAATTCTTTCTACTAATGAAAAATTCAATCAACATTAGGTTATTAAACTAAGTCATTTATTTTGCGGGCTGCTGTCAAGATTCATACATCACACAACCTAGATTCAAATGATTTTACAACAAGGGGACAAAAATCGAATATAAGGACAGTGTTTCTCATGCTTATATTATGTGAAAACAAGAGTCACACTGCTACCGAATATCAGTTTGTACCAGGAGAACACACAGAAATGATAACGAGAGTGAGAGTGAGACAGAGAGGCGGTGTATCACCCACAACTATGTTGCCGCTCTCGGATTATAACTTTTCCAAGCAACGGGACGGTTAATGCCAAAAGGAAGAGTGGTAACATCTGTAGCTTCTCTGCCCAGCTATGAGTGTATGTTACTGCGACGTAAGAAACGAAAACAAAATAGCAGCCCGCGCATACCATTGCTGTTTTCTGCACACACAAAAACGAGAACTATTATTGATCCATAAAATCCTTCATGAAAACGGTATGTGAAATGTATTAGGCATTGTGAGGCCAGCATGCTTTCGGAACATTTCTTATTCGAATAAAAAAACTCGACCAATAGGGAGAGAAGCCCCTAATGATTTTTATTAAAGAAGAAGATGTGAGACACGGTGTAAGAACCAAGGTTGGAACCCGCGCCGGCTGGGTGGCAACACTACACCCTGACCACTGAGCTGAGCGCTCATCCACACCCCATGGTGAATATGAATTATGAATTATGGGCTAATTACCAATTTACCATATATGCACATCTTTGCCTAGTTTAACAGATACTACGTCCTCTATAACTTAACATAAGACGATTTTGCAGTTATAGAGGTTGTATTATTTAAGACGATGAAGCATTAAAGACAAGTTCGGTAAAATCTGGACCTCGTTAAATTCAGTATCGAAAAAACAGTCTAAAACTTGGTATTTTAAGAACAACCATAGTATGCTCGGTGATTTCGGATGTGGGAAGAACCGAGAGACCAAGCATACAAGAATTTATCTTAGGACGAACAAGCAGGATATGTATGAAGATTGATCGATGTACAGATAGACAGAGAGGGGAGGAAGATGAGAACCGTTACCATGCATATAACGGCTATGGTCTCCACCACAGCGCTCAGCGTCAAGCCCGCTGGCGGCTCCACCTTCTTCGGCAGAAGGCCCGTCTTCATTTTGCTGTTGGCTGGAGAGGTGGAGAGGAAAGCTCTCAGAATGACCCGTGCAAGGAGATACCGTCCATGTCGTCCATACAAGGCACCTCGTTGCTTACTGTAGCTTCAAAAAATTATATAGATGTGAAAGCGACAACGAGCAGGGATTTAATTGTTGTTAGGTCCATACGTTGGATTTTTCTACTCGGGCTTCCCCACCGGTGACCGTTAAAGAAAAAAAATTTAACATCGGTTCCTGCTCCCGAGTAGAAAAAGACAGAGTAAAGCGCAAGCCACATAAAAAGGAACCGATGTTAATTACTCCTACCCTCTAGAAAAAAGATAATTGCCCTCTAAGTCTAAGAAATCTTGGATCAGCTGCATGATCTTTTGTACTTAGCAGCATGCCGTGTGCACTGACGCACGGCCGGCAGCGTAAAAAATTCTGCAGATCACGTCTACTTAGAATCAAAGTTAAACATAACAAATGTAATGTACATAACATGATGGCACTAGGGCATAGATCTAATCGGGAGGCCCCTAGAAATCTCAAATCTCACGTTTGGACAATGTGTTGAAGGACTGAATTTACTAGAGAATGTCTCTTTTTCACTATTTTCTTGCTAGCTAGCGAAGGACGGCACGCTCTCTCTCATGCACGTAGACATATTTGGCTTTTTTTAATCGCATCGGGTTATCCGTATCTTCATATCGCAAGGAACAAGAAACAAGACACATATTATCATGCAAAAAGAAGTGGTCAAAAGACATAATAGCTATACAATTATATTCCTAATGCAACAAATCTTTATGATGACATTTACCTGGCTGGAGCATACGGTGAGGGAGGTTTCTCCTATTATGTGAAATTGTAGGGCAGTCCCTATTGATAGTTTATGCATGTTGTCATGTTCTCCAGACTCTGAGCCACGCAAGGGCAAATCCAGCATTAGACAAAAGGGTCCAGAGTCCAGGTTCGAGAGAATTTCGGGTGGCCTTTAGCCAGGCATTCCAGCACCATTTTTCTCCCGAACAAAGATCACAGCGTGCCCCTTGTTTACTCTCCAACGACCAACAACACTAGCCAAAGAAGGGAGAGTGAGTGAGGAGATTCCTGGCGACGGAGATGAACTCCGAAGAGCGCAGCCAGGTCGATGAAGCAAGGACCTGGGACCCGCAAGAGCAGGCTCGGAAAGATCATCAGGCACGGATGATTGCTTTGGTGGCAGACTGGAGGAGAAATAAACTGGAGAATGAGAGGGCATACCTGCAAGAGCGAGCTAGGAGAGGTGAAGAGCGGAGAACTGCAGCGCGGGCACGGCTAGATCAAGAGCGAGCTAGGAGAGATCAAGTACGGAGACTGGAGATGCAGATACGGGAAGCGGATGAGAGGTGGGCTGCTGGTGCTGGACATGGAGTCAAAGAAGGAACGTCGCACCGGGACCTGGTGCAACATGCGCAAGATGAGGCAAGTAGAATTGAGGAGGGCACCATCAATAACGGCAAACCACGTTGCGCTCAAGTAAGCTGGTCTCAGTATGAATTAACTTTGTTTGGGGAGATCAATTTTTTTATCATATATGATTTTTTTGCGGTGGATATATGTGATTATTGTTGGTCACAATGATGCATAGTCTGGCCAGGGTTACCGCCTTCTTGAGAAAAAATATTATTGTTGTTAATCTGGTGCCTTAGTGGATCGTGCTCTCGTCTTGCACACTTTTAAAGTAATTATCTACTCTTCTTTTTACATACGAATACTAAGCAAATCACCAATAACTTCGATATTACTGGTTAAGAAAACCGTTATGTTGATTCTCATGGGTGCTGTGCTATTCTTTCTTTTGTTATTTTATCTGTTTCATAATGGAACCCTATCCATGTTTTGGATCGTCCGAGAAAAAAAAACATATTTTTGGTCCACGAATGATACTCCTTTTGTTGCGTTGAATTCCTTTGTGAGGTGATTCTTGTTAGAATCAAGAGTGAACTACTGACTCCTGGAGATTCAATCTCACGCATAATCTGAATCTAGTTGGTCACAGCTTGAAAAAAAAACACTCAGCTTGCCTAAAGAATTGGATCGACACCCATATCTGAGATATGATTTATATACTGATTGTTCCGAATTCTGCTCCACAGGTACAAAGGATGGAGCTGAGCCCCCAAAGCAAGCTTCAAATTTTCATCAAACATTCTCTCAGCGAGTTTATTATTTTTATTCTATGCTTAGGGCTTTTTTTCTTGTTACTTTTTATACTAAATGAAATACCGTAGACAATTGTTGTATGGTTCCTGTGTCAAAAAAGTTGTTGTCTCTTTTATCCTATATTTGCAGCCCGTGGGAGCTACCTTCGGTCTTTTTTTTTAAACTTAAGCTACCTTCATCTCCCTTAGAGCATCTCTAGCCCTTCCCTTAAAGTACTGGATGAACCCCAGCTCGGTGCACCCACGCTACACCCAAGCAAGATAACATACCAAAACATTTCGAAAAAAATCTAAAAATTTGTGGAAAGGATTATGGACAAATGTTATAGATGGTTGCAAAATTTTGTGGTCAAATGTCATCCGAGGAGTTCTGCACAAAAATAAAATAAAATTACAACTTGTGCTCAAACAGTGCACATAAATTTTGGGTATTTTTCAGCAATTTTGTTTTTTTTTTGTACAGAGCTCCTCGGAGGTCATTTGACCACCAAACTTTGCAAGCATCTATAGCATTTGCTCATTATCATTCCCACAAAATTTCAGATTTGTTTGAATATTTTCTTGCGTGGGTGTAGCGTGGGTGCACCGAGCTGGGATGTAGAACAACCACTCTCTTCCTTCAAAACTGTTTAACTCCCTACAATTTCCGTTTTGAGGAAATTAACCCCAACTAGCCCATCACTCAAATTATTGAACTCTTAATTTTGAGGACTTATTCCTCAAAAGAACCTCTCCCTACTCGAATATTGGAAGCCCCCTAATCTCATTAAACCCTCTCTCTTTCCTCCCTCAAACATCATGGCAATGGCATTTATGGCACCACTGCGGATGCCACATCCATGGGCCTGCCTGAATACAACCATCAAACCCCAGCGGATGCCCGATTCGAGCCCAAATTGTGCCCACCGCTCAAATCATCGGTGCATCTCCTAAAGCCACCACATAGTCAGTGCCATGGTTCGATGAATGATGATCGTCCTGGAGAAGCATCAGTCCGATATCGCCAACCAAGTGGACATGGTGGCCACCGTATGATTCAAGCTTGTTGAAGGAGGAGGAAATGGTGGTGAAGGAGGAAGAGGAGATGGAGGAGGATGATGTGGAGGGTAAACTTTAGCCATGTGAGGTCGCTAAAATGGAGATGGAGGCGGAGAAAGTGGTGTCACTTGCTAAAAACCAAGCGATGAATGTGTAGCTCTAGGCGGAGCATGCCAACACCGCCTCGCAGGTCCACCCCACAGTCGGCGTCAAGGTTCAGAGGCTATAGAGCGTCTCAATGCAGCTGTTGGTGCAGTATTTGGCTGAGATTGCCACCCGAATGACCGGGGCCGCCGTCACGACGCTATCGTCGGATTCGAGCTCATTGTCGGAAGAGGCAGAGGGAGATGGAGGAAGATGATGCCATGGGAGAGCTCGAGCCCTGGGAGCTCGCTGAGATGGAGATGTGGGAGGAGGAGGCAGCGCTCGCTGAAAACCAAGTGGAAGAGGTGCAGGTCTAGGCGGAGGCATCGACACCGCCGCTATCGCCGATGTGCTCTCGGTGGAGGCATTGATACCTTGCGTTTGAGGAATCCTCACAGCCACACATGAAGAAGAGGCCGTCCATAGTTGAGGGAGGACTGGGCACGGGAAGATTTGTCCGTCGACCTAGACTCTAACGTGCTTGGCTCCATCTACAAAGAGCATGTACCATGTCCGAGGGGCACCCACGACACCGAGGCTTCGGGCTCTGGCAAGGGGAAAGAGAAAGGCTTAGGCTGGTCATAGTGGGGAGTAACTTAGACTAGTGTCATATGCATGATACCAGTCTAAGTTACTATCTTCATAATGCAAAGTAACATGATAGTAGTGTCATAGATGGCTTCATTTATTAGCTTGTAGACTCATCTTGTCTTGGGAAGCACTATGTTACAGTAACATATTATGTTACCACCTCATATTTAATACTTGCCACATAAGCAAAAATTTCTTGGAGTGCGCTATGTTACTAGCTAAGTTACTCCCACTATAAGGCTGGTCATAGTGGGAGTAACTTAGCAAGTAACATAACACACCCCAAGAAAAGTTTGCTTACATGACATGTATTTAATGAGGAGAGAGATGGTTGAAGTAACATAATATGTTACTGTAACATAACACATCCCATGGCAAAATGAGTCTATATCTTAATAAATGATGGCTTGCATGATACCATATACGTGTTACTCTCCACTATGAAGGTAATAGCATAGACTAGTAACATATGCATGTTACTAGTCTAAGTTACTCTCCACTATGACTAGCCTAACTAGCCTTAGGGGCGAACTAGGGGTGAATAGGGGACCACCTGGAGTTTCACCATATCCTTTATGTGACATGGGTTTATTTGGTCAATAAATAGATCTATATATGGATATTTCTACTGTTAGACCACCTGCCTCAATTGGCTAGCTACGCCATTGTCAAAGAGCTGGTCATTGAAATCTCGTCCGACAAGTATTAGATTACTTTGTAGCTCTTTTAGTCGCTAGTATAGGTAAATTAAGTGGTAGTTTGTTTAATTGTAGTACTTCTATGTTTAATGTGGTAGTGTTCTGTATGATTCAGAAGTGAGTTATCTTAATCTGGTTTGACATCGTGTTTGAAAAGACTAGTTTGCGTGCATTTTTGTTTTTTCCGGGCTAGGTGCACAAATTTTGGACACCTCAAAATTGAAAGAGTTAAGTTTGAGTTGGTGTTTGAGGAGTAAAAGTTGAGGAGAAGGATTAAAGAGGCTTTTAGGTGCTGAATAAGATCGTTGCTGATAAACTGAAGCAAGAGAGGCTGTTGTATTATTGGTTGCCAGGGCATGGAGAGGTGCTTCTATAAAACATCATGTCTGGGAACTTTCTCGGTGCTTCAAAACTCTGTGCATTTGTTTAGGTGTTATGGAAGCAATAATAATCATGAACATTTTCGCATCACTCAGTTTCAAATTAAACTTCGACTTATATCTTACTCGCTATTGACAGGGAGCTGGATCTTACCTTTCCCAGTTAGCCCGGCAGATATGGGAAGGGATTAGGGAGAGAGCACTATCTGCAGTTGGATTGAGATCATGTATGGAAAGATTCGAGAGACCCATGCGTGACTGTCACCATTGTCTGTTAGGACGGCGATTTCTATCTGTGTACGCTGTGAAGGAAGAGTTGTTATTTGGCCACCATGTCAACCTGTTAGACGAAGCTAGTCTCGGCTATAGCAGTCTCAATGGTGAAGGAGATGATGATCATACCCTTAAGATTAGGTTTAGGGGCGTGCTACTGCATCTGAGGCAGAGTTTCACTGCTCGAGACAGAGACGCGGAGTTGGACGCTTTTGTGGCAGCACATCTCACAAGAAACCTTACTGTAAGTGCATGCCCACGTTTCCAAACATTCACATAAAGCAATGCAAACCTGTGTACGTTCCACGTAGAACTTATTATTTTAATTCTACGAGGCTATGTTTCATTTCAAAACGAACAGTGAACACATGGATTCTGTACCATGTTATATGTGATGCATACGGCTATTTTTATTCTATGAGACTACTTTTACATGTGCAATAACCAGTATGAATATTTTTGCCTGACATAATTTTTCTTCTTTCGTCCATAATATGATTTGTTTACGTAGATTGAAGTTTGGACCTTTTTTATTTGCGAGGAATTGAAGTTTGGACTTGTACTCGTTATTGACAGGAAACTAAATTGCAATTACCAATCCGCACACTGAAGCTGGAAACAGACGTGTGCCATTGCTGGGAACATAGTAAATGTAGTAGATCAGATGGCTGCAAGGAAGACTTGTTACTATATATAAAATGCCGAGGAGCCGATGCATATGCAGTTGGTATACTGGTGGCTGATAACGTAAGTGCATGTGTTCCTTTCCATTAGATGTTTCTCCTTATAAAGTTTTGAGTTGTAAGCACGGATCCTGTGCGGTTCTACAGTTGCGGACGTAAGTTACAGATTGATACTACAGACTGGTGTAGAGGTGGAAATCACCTAGGTTTGTAAGTTACATAGGGTCTCCTCGTAATTTCAGCCTTTTGCATGCATTTATATGAAAATATACTAGTAACATTTTAAATATATGGAAAATACAATAGGGGCAGAACAAGAGCTGGGCCAGCCGGGTTGCTGTGCTCATGACTTTTCTTGCATTTGGGTTAAGAATATCAAAACGTTTTTTGGCCTGTCCAGGCATCTTTCTACTCCTGACTCTAATTAATCATTAACTGGTACATGTTACTAATATAACATCCAAAAGTATAGTTTATCATAAAGCTAATATTTCTGAATTATTAATATCTTCACATGTGAGTGTTTTATTATTACTTTCTACATAGCAGCATGTGATAACATCATCATATCTCTCATGTAGCGGCCGGATGGGGGACAAGTAGGCCGTTGAGTAACTTGTTAGGGTGTGTATAATAATGCTATATAACAATGCCATGTAAGATCATTGGTTAGGTGGTAGAGAGAAATAAAAAAAAAAGGTATTGTCTTCTCTTAGCTAATATATGATCTCTTAATAAGATAATCCTTTCTCTACAATATTGTATGAGATGTCTTCTACTATTCACACAGTTTCTAATTTAATAGTAATCACTACATAACTTTTGAATCATGCAAATATTAATTACAATAACGCTAGGTGACGTGCAATACACAAGACAAGACCGCCTTATCAATGAATGTGGAACACCTTAAGCTACCTACAAGATTAATGTACATGAATAATAGCTACCTTACTTCTCAGGAAAACATCAAAACAATTCTACCTAAAAAGAAAAAAAATAAGTTAGGCTGAAGCTAATGTACACTCCCCGTAAATTTTCATGTGACGAAATCACTAGATAATTTTATTTTGTTCGTTAAAGCAACTTGAGAAAAACTTGATGCAGTTGAAGGGTGGAGTAAGAGATCCCTGGATTTACTGGATGGAAATAATTTGTCAAATTCAAATGTTTTGACATGTGTGTTTTGCATATATTCTAGGAGCAAGCATTTTCAGTTTGTTTCCATTTCATGCAGAATGGTGTGGTTGTTCAAAACTTTGTGTCCACAATATTTGGAGGATTTAGTTGTCCTTTCCTTCACAAACTTAAGTGGTACCTCCAAGGGCGATTATCCTGAGTTCATAAGATTGGGGCTTTATGTTGGGTACGTGCTTCTTATTGTATTGACATTCGTCGGGCTCATGGAGAAGAAGATGGCGAAGTCTGCCATGAGGGTGGCGGCAGGCATGTCGATTGCTGCAGTGACAATATCTGCGGTGTATGAGGTTTCAGAGAAAGTCTACATCAGGAGTTTTATTGGGATATTAGGGGCCATTGGAACCTTGGCGATGGCTGTGGTTAAGTGGAGGTAAGCACTAGGAATTAAGTTTTTCAGCCATGCATTACCAATGTATATAATACTTACATATTTTTGCCTAAAAATTCACTTGTATGCAATTAACTGATTTTTATATTTACACCCGTCAAAGCAAAGGTATGTATGTATTGCATTCAGATATACATGCAAGTATTTATATTTAAATGTTTGGGGGCAAAATCTGCATCTATTATTTTAACAGATATTATCAGAACTTTGTTATGATTTGTGTTAAGTAATAATTGGATACATATACAAGGAGCGAGTAACTATATTATAAGCTGTGTAGAATTGTAATTCATAGTTATTATACGCCCCTAATAAACCAATATACAAAATGCAGTAAAGTTCTATATAAATGTTGTAATTTGGGATTTTAATATTCAACTCACAAATTTACTACATTTTTCTAATTTCTACATTTAATACACAACTCTACTATATATTGTACACTTCTTATTAGAGGGGTCTAATAGCTTATCCACGGTCCAACTTAGAATAAAACAACAATCCCCTTTACAAGTTGTACAGTAGCCTATTCAGCAACTCACATGCTCTACCTTGTCGCTGCCCTCTGCCCCCTCATTGTTGCCTCCTGCCTTGCCGGCACTCAGCTCCGCCGTACGTGTTGTTACAACATCTTCAACAACCACCACGCACAAAACCTCTCTCCACTACCGCGCACAACACTTCTACCCGCTGCCCAGTGCTGCTTCCTCTCACTGCCGTGCTCCTCCCTTGCCGCCGCACGCCTTTTGGCTCTGGCCTCCACCAGCCGCTGCTGCACACCATGCTTCCACTCGCTGCCATCCCTCGCCACCGACTCCGGCCCTCCCACGTATTTGTAGAAAACATGCAGACAAATATGGAGCACCAAAACATGTATTTTGAATATCTGTTTTTTGCTTCTCAATGTATAACGTGGAATTCGCACTTCAAGTTGTGTGATATGGTAGATACACAAATATGTTAATCAACTCAATTCTCTTCAGATTTTTATAACATTTTGGAAAAGCTACGTCAAAGTGCTAAGCAATATATATTCAACCGTGTGTAATTTTGTCCAAACTAATTGGTTACTCCAGTTTATTTTCATCACAATGTTTTTCTCCGTTTTTTTTTGCAAAATACACGCGCATGCCCAGGGAGAGAGAGAGAGAGAGAGAGAGAGAGAGAGAGAGAGAGAGAGAGAGATGTTTTTAACTTCAGTAGACTATAAGTTTATTTAATTGTAGATTCACGTATACTTGTTTCAGTTTACACACAACTTACTTAATGTTTCCAATGAACATTTATGTTTTGATCCTGATGTTTGATATCTTGTTTTCGTCTGCAGGTGATGTTGTTGCCCGGGTCCGTTAGAAGATATACTGGTGCCCGAATTTATGAGAACTTGAGCGGCATTATATTGTTTGCTGGTTCGTATTGGCCATCAAGTTCCTCGGAAGATGTACAAAAGTCTTTTCAGTAGGATTTGATCAGTTTTTTCTGTCTTATTAGTACATTGTTGGCAACAATCATTGTCGAAAATATTTCCGTATTTTTCTTATTTCATTTTAGTTTTATTCTGTAGATTTGTTAATATAACTTGAAGCACGAATGAGGCGAGAACTTTCTAGAGTTGCTTACCTGGCGAAGAGGAAAATTTGATCTTAACCATCAATTAATTAAGGGTAAATTTGGCCATCTAAATATGGTTAACAATATAGAAAACAATATTTTGACACATTTTATCAAGGAGCTAAAATGAAATGCTACCTGGCAGGGTTTCTTACTAGTGGCGTAACGGTAAATTAAATGAGGGGTGTGCTAGTATATATACATTTGAATATAAAATAAATGACACCTAGGGAATATTTCTTTATTAAATTTCATCGTAGAATTGAAAAGTACCACTTCCCACTTAACTTACTCATACAATGCAATACTCAAGCACGAGTCTAGAGCTTCTCACTTATGGGCTAAGGAAAATAATGATGAGCGTTTATGTGAAGTCAAAAATCAAGAAAGGCTTGCATGAATGGGGTTGGATCATTAGGAAGTTTTAAGTTCTTATAATCGATGTTAACACACGGAGTAGGGATTGTGTGCATGTACAGTCATACCGATCATTGGTTGCTGATTACCTTTGATCCGGTTTCGGATGTAGATAGTCCCTAACTTTCCCCCCGAAGGTGACCCTTGGTATCAAACCCACGGTAACAACGCAGATGCAAAACGTGAGTCTGGCAAGCTTTTATTGACATAAATAATTCCAGTTTGCCGGGCCAAAATTGCACAACTCCAAGGGAGAAAACAATTAAAGAGATTACACAACTTTCGAGCCGATGGTTGACTTCACCAGGCGAAGCCCACGTGGCCGCTAGTGGAGGTGGGGCACTCACCCGCGGCGGCCTCCAATTTGTAGGGCGCTAGGATCGGGCGTTTTGTGGCCGAAATCACTGTTCTGCGTTTATAGTCACAAACTGAACTCGACGAGAAAGTATTTCGTGATTTGACCCTTTTAGAAACGCCAGGGTCCGTGGCATTTCCACCCAACATAGAAACGCCGAGCAAGCTAGCGTTTCTGCCCTGGCCCACTGCCAGGCCAAGGACGCGTTGGCTGCTGACGTGGCAGGATGGAAACGCCGACCCAGCTAGCGTTTCTGGAAACGCCATAGTCAGTGGCGTTTCTGGTGCAGATATTTTAGGTGGCCGCGGGGCTTTCACCCACCACTCACCACTCACTCTCTTCTCTCCCATTGGCCTATCCCGAGCTCTTGCCCTTTTCCCCCTTTGTGTCCCTCACTTAGCCCCTCACAAATCCTTGCAAATCGATTGGGTTGGTCCGTGGATCCGGTGTCATTTCCGTTCGTTGAGGTAACCTCCTTCATCTCACAAATTTGTATTGGTTGGATTTGTCCATTTGGATTGATTTGTTCTTGTTGTTCCTTACCCTAGTTTTGAGCATGGATCTATAATGTGATGTTTTGAGTATTGTTGTTCCAATAGTGTTGCATTTTGATGTTGTTGAGCATACCTTATTGTGGGTTATGGCTAATGTTAAGATTTAGGGTTAGGGTTATGGCCAGTGTTAAGATTTAGGGTTAGGGTTAGGTGTTTTGTTAGCAATGTGGTATATTTAGCATTGTACATTTCTTATACTTATGTTACCATTTTTTTAGATGGACAAGATTGTGAATATTCATTATGTTGACAAAGAGGCATTCATGAATGTGGATATTGTTGACAAGTATGAGGAAGTGTTGATATTTCTTGAGACCCCTAGTTATGAAGAGGTTGTGGAAGAAACACGGATAAGATTAAAGTGGGTGGATGCAAGTGATCAAGTTGAATTAGTAGGAAGATATGATGTTGGGTCGGCACACAAGTGTCGAATGAAGACAATACCTATCAAGTCCAATTTGCATTGGGCTGCATATAAGGAGGTTGTTGCATCCTCAGAAGTCAAGTCACTCGAAGTCTTTGCAAGTAAGGTGGTCAAGGCTCCTCTCTTTCATGTTGACTTGAACCAAACCTTAGTAGATGATGTGAACCCGGTTAGTAGTGTGCCGCCTATTGTTGAGTATAAAGTTGAAGCGGAAGCCAATGAGTATCCCCAATATGAGTTCGGAGGTAGTGCACCGATGAAAGATGATGGCGATGACTCCGACGAAGAGTATGAGAGGCACCACAACATTGTTGGTGATGTAGAGGCTGAAGTAAGGCAGCAGGACATGGATCCTAACATTATCTATCAGCGTGCTTGTGTGGATGACTCGGATGATGAAGGCCTGGTGAATGAGTTGGACGAGGATGGCTTGACTGCGAAAGAAGCAGAGTGGTACACAAACATCACCGGTAGGGATCACAAAGTTCCCTTGTTTTGTGATGTTAGCCTTGCAGATAAGGCTATAGTCGATGGTGGCATGAGCAAGACAATTGAGGCTAGACAGTTCCCAAGTAGTACACCCGACGCGATTTCGATGTCATACGTGAGGAAAGGTTTGATGTTCAAGCACATGCTAGAATTCAGGATGTGGTTGTGTGAGTATGCTGTCAAACACCACAGGCCTTTCATAGTTGTTCACTCGGACTGCAACAAGCGATACACCGTGAAATATGAGGTAGAAAGATGCAAATGGAAAGTCAATGGAAGACTCATGAAAGATGGTTGGTGGAAGATAACTAGTTGCAAGGCCACTCACCAATGCACACCGCCGGCGTAGAAGCACGGAAGACACACCGTCAACTAACATCAGAATTCATTGGTTATAAATACCAGAAACATATAGCCGAGGATCCAACCATTAAAGTGAAGTTGTTGATGAGTTGGATTGAAGATAAATTCGGATATAAGGTCAAGTACGGAAAGACATGGAAGGCCAAGCAAGTCGCTCTCAGAATGTTGTATGGTGGATGGGAAGAGGCTTACAACATGCTACCCAGGTTGCTGGGAGCGATGTCGTACAGAAACCCAGGAATGTACCACTATGTCCAAGATATTGAAGGAGTGTTCCGTCATGCCTTTTGGACGTTTGGCCCATGCATTGCAGCTTACATAATAATTACCAAGTCTTGCTAACATAGAACTAAGAAATCCATCAGACATAAAACATAAGAAGTTCATCACATATAGAACTAACAAGTTTGCTCCATCTGAAACGCTCACTACATTTCTAGTTCACCACATATAGAACTAACAAGTTTGCATTAGTCATCACTTCACTTCTTGCCTCTTTTTGCAGCCATCTTCCCCCTGTTGACGTAGCCCTCTGGAGTGTTCTGCCATCCAGGACGTCGGATGGTTCTTGAGCTAACTCGGTGTGCTTCTTCAGAAGGCTGAGAAGGTTGAGTTGGCGGTGGAGCATCTTCCATCTGCGAAGCCGCAAGCTCCACATAGTCCGGATCCGCATCGTAGTCTGTCTCCTCCTCTTCATCTTCCTGTTCATCAATCCGTGCTCGGCTCGAAGAAGCACCTGCTCGGCTGGAAGATGGACGAGCGGAAGAAGCGCGTGCTTGGCTCGAAGATGGACGAGCGGAAGACAACACATCCATTCTATACTGAGCACGTGCATGCACATCCGTGGATGAACCGCCATGGCAAGAAAGTAAAGCGGCTAGTGTTCGGCAACGATTCACAACCTTCTGCAGAGGCAAAGACATTGACATGTAAATATGCAAAAATAGTTCGCATGACACATGTTCATATTAAGAGGGCCTCTAACCTGTAGAGTACTCCTAACAAGAACGTCTGTTTCTCTACCAGGTGCGCGGCCAAGCACCACATTACTATCATTGATACATCTCCATAGCTCCGTGCCCTGAATAAAACTTAAGTGACACACCACTCATGAAGAAATGTCACATGTTCAAAAAAGAGACAAAAAGACATACCACTCGGTCATGCAGAGGGCCATAATCTAGGTGCGCTCCAATGGTCTCCCTAATAGAGTTGTTGAATGCACCATCAGCAGCCTCACTTGGCATTACTTCCAAGCAATCGGCACGAGTCCAAGCACCCTTAAGGATAACTCTGTACTCTTTGCGAAGCCACTCCAAATGCCTTAAATATGCCCCCTCGTCGTTGTCAGGTGTGTGATCATCTTCAACTCGGGCATTCCTCTGAGCATTCCACATGTCTACCCACATAAGATGGTGATCCTCCCAATTAATGACATTCTTGTTGTGTTGCCGGCTCGTCCTACAAAGCATGAGAAGTATCGGCATCATTTTCATTTTTCCGTGGTTACACATTGATCAACATATGGTACAAGAAACTCTCACCTATGTAGCACCACACTTGTCTCAACATACTCCGGCGGGGTGCGTTGTTGTAGTCCAAATTGCTTCGAAACACGATGTGGAAGATGCCACTCCACCGCAAAAAAACATATCATAGGGCAACACACATGCCAAAGATGTTGGTCACGAAGGCACATATTGCTCAAAGGGAACTGCCTAAGTACCATGTACGGCCTCCAATTAACCTACATCACAACATGTCACTAGCTCATGCACAACAAAAAAAATCTGTAATGATGGCAAGGGATTTGATAATTACCTAGTTGTAAGTAAGCATGTCAAGCTCGCTTATGTATGCCTTATACCGCCCCATGGCGGCGATACTCGACACTTGGACATTAGCCCAAGTGTATGCGATAGTGGGATATCGCTCCTCATCCCCGTCAAAAGGCCACTCCCAAGGTTCTTCCGGAGCAATGGTGAAGTTACGGCCCGCAGGGATACGCTCCCACATCCAAATCTGTAGGGCCCAAACAAAACCACCAAGACAAGATTTCGGCTTACTCCTCATACATGCTCCGTCCAACTGCACATTTGTACACACATTAAACAATCACAGGAAAAAAATTCTTTCATATAATGAGAATGCATCAAATTATCATTACCTGACGGTACAAGAAGGCTAGTGCCGCCGACCCCCAACTCCACTTGACATCCCAGTTACGAAGAGGGTCTATGAACATCCACGAGGCTGTGTCTCCCGTGCCGTTAGGAAACACCACTTGGGTCAAAAGATTCCATAAGTAAGCCCTGGTGTACCTCTCCACAACAGCCGGACTGGCATTCTCTGGGCACTCGTAAAAATGTTCTTGTAGCCACGAGAACAAAACACCAGATGGCCTAGGATCCTTCTTTGTTTCATGAATCCACGGGGGAGGTTCAACACCAACCAAACCTGCAACCCTTTGTCGCCACCCCTCAGACCTCACCTTCCCGATAAGAGCCCTGCCCTCGATCGGAAGAACGGAGATCATCGCAATATCCTCCAAAGTAACGGTCATCTCACCAAGAGCAAGGTGAAAAGAGTGCGTCTCCGGTCTCCAACGGTCCGTAAGGGCGGTAATGGCCGTCGAGTTCAGCCATGGTGGTGTGCCTTTAAAGTTGAGCACAAACTGGAGAAGATCCATTCTTCTAAAATAAGGCTCGTAGCGACGGTCATACCTCAAGGACTCACGTGGGTTGTGGCCTCTCAAACGAAGTACTGGAGGAACCTACAAATAACACACACACAATTTATATACTTCTCTAAACTACTCACAATATGAGAATCAACAATGTAGATACATAATTACCTCCCCTCTTTCCACTAGCACAGCACGATGCTTCTCCTCGTAATAATCATCAAGGCCGGGATATTTATCCGGCTCAAACATCCTACAAAATAAGGTCAATGGATTTGTTATAATATATGCTTAAAATTATGACCGCATCATATACAAAATTGTGTGAGAACTACTACAAATTATCCCAAAGATACATTACCAACACCAATTCTTTTCAACCTATTTTATCCTAAAGAATCTATCACAACTAATTATTAACAAATAATAGGCTCAACCTAATCCAAAAAAATGGTCTCTCTCTAAATCCAATAATAAACAAGTTAACTAAGAATACTTAAACACAAGGAGTATATGTCTTGTTTCTAAACATAATGTAACCAAAATATTCATCAAACAAATCACTAATAACTCATCTTAGGGTTCCACCATGTTTGAAAAAATACATCTACAATAGCCAATCTTGACTGAAAATAAATGGAGGATTGGGAGGAGAATACCTCAAGCAACTCGGGGATGCTCCGATCTCCTCGTTTTGATGATCAAAATAGCAGATCTGGGGAAGATTTGGTGAAGAAGAGGGAGAGGGCGGCCGCCAGTTCGTCCCAGAGTAGGAACTGCTCGACCGGGGGAGTGGGCTGGGTTAGGCCCCAGCGGCCCGCCGCGCGTTACTTAATCCTGGTCAGAAACACCAAGGACATTGGCGTTTCAAGCGTGCCACGTCAGCGAAAACAGTGGGTTCAGACTGACTGTGGCCCTTGTCAGAAACGCTAGCCGCCTCGGCGTTTGCGTGTTGGCTTGAAACGCTAGCTTGCTCGGCGTTTCTATGTTGGGTGGAAACGCCGCGGACCCTGGCGTTTTTAAAAGGGTCAAATCGCGAAATACTTTCTCGTCGAGTTCAGTTTGTGACTATAAACGCTGACAAGGCCAGAACAGTGATTTCGGCCGTGTTTTGTCAGCTTGCGCGGGGGCTCGGGATCCCGGCGACCGGCGGCTGTGCTTGCGTCCTCGCATGGGCATAGCGGCGGCTGCATGTGGCGTGGTGGCCACGGGCTGTGTGACGGGAGGCGCGGTGCTATGGTCAGATCCACACATGTGTGTGTCAGCTCTGTCCCATGATGGTGCTGGTGCATGTAGGCTGGGAGAGCACTACTAGAAAAAGCCTAGCAGTAGCGTGGGTGGGTGCGCTACTTATAAGACACTACAATTAATTTTTAGTAGTAGCGCATTTGGACACGCGCTACTGCTAAGTTTACTTAAGAGTAGCGTTCCTCACGAAACGCGCTACTGCTAATAGCAGCAACCCCTTTATAACCGCGATATTGCTAACTTTTTCTGTTTTTTATGCATCATATTGGCGCTGTATTTGTACTGCTTTTATATAGTAGTCTCATGATATGATTTTATAATCATGATAAGTTATTATATACGCATTAATTATACGCATTCTGTACTCCTGGGAGTATGTACTCCCATTCTCAATATACCTCATATACGCATTAATTATACCTCTTTATTATTCTCAATATACTTCATTAAATATTCTAAGATACCCCAATACAAGTTTTGTTGAAAAAATATCATCTGTGATGTACTTTTTGTAATATACCTTTTTCACGTACAAACACATCAGTATATACGTAAACATTTAAAAAATATATAGACTCACATGAATTTTTTCATGAAACTCATTTTGGGGTATCTAATAATTACTAATGAAGTATATTAAAAATAATAAAGTGGTATAGAAGATTCATCTATGTGGTATATGAGAAGCGGGAGTACGTACTCCCAGGAGTACACAACCATATATAATAACTCATCATGCTCATATAATAACTAAGCATCATCATCATTAACAATAACTCATCATCGTTATCATAACAAGTCATACTCATCATCATCATAGTCATCTGACCAACCCTACTTAATTGTTCTTAGCACATGATCATGAGTATTAGTTAGGACCTACTACCCTCTCTAAGGTAAAATAGCATAAAACAAGATAGCCCATGACGCTCCATTATGGAGAATGGAGATTATCCTGTCTCCAATTCTTGCGCTTCACGCAATGTTGCTTCCAAGTAGCTCCCTAGGATTGTTCATACATTTTTTTTCCATTCTTTGATTTTCATGTCTTCATCGGTTTTAAAAATCCGATATGAACAGCGGTGAAGCCTAGGCGGACTTGGCCGTAAGCTAATAACATCAAGGCAAACTTTCAGAAACATCAGATCAGGCACACATTTTCTGTTGAAAAACATAAGAATAACGTCATAGTTAGCAATGTAGTTTTGCTTTAGAAGAATATATGCAAAAAATGCACGGATGTTGTAATAGTAAAAAATCTTACCATGCCATCTCACTAGTGCAGAACCGGGCAATAGCACCGGTTCGTAAGGCCCTTTAGTGCCGGTTTAGGAACCGGCACTAAAGTTTCGGCACTAAAGGCCCCCCCCTTTAGTACCGGTTCAGCACGAACCGGTGCTAAAGGGCAACCACGTGGCACGAGCCAGCTCCGGGGGCCGGGAGCCCTTTAGTACCGGCTGGTAACACCAACCGGTACTAAAATGTTTGGGGGCTTTTTGGTTTTATGATTTCTTTTTCATTTAATTTTGTGTTCTCCATTTTAATTCTTTTTCGTTTGCTTGTGTTTTACGGTACTACACATTGTACACGTTATGCATATATACATATATAAATAGAATTTCTAGTAGAACCAATCATATATATATATCATCAATGTCTCACAAACCATATTAATTCACACATACACACATGTATAGCTATATACAATTTCTCCTACATATGCATGTTGCCTTCGGAGCCAGTGGCATTAGCCTAATTGGTGCCTTCGGAGCACGATGACAATTGGAAGTGGTTCATGGGGGCGGTAGCGGGTAATAGTATTCTCCCTTCGGATTTATGACCTGGTCAAGCAAAAATCCCGCTATTTCCTCTTGAAGTGCTTCTACGCGCTCCATTTGTAGGAGCTTGTCCCGCACCTCTTTGAACTGTTAAGAAGGAGATCAATATGCATGTGTATTAGTTGTGTGACTAGATATCGATAATGGTGTAAAAATTGTGAATAGTGTTCTGACAAGCGTACCCATTCCTGTCTTTGAGATCTGCTCCTTTCGGACGCCATCATGCGAATGTTCTCGCAAACGCAGAATGCACACAGATCAGTCCCCTGCGCCTGCTTCAGGGCCTTTATTATGAGAATGGAATTTAATTTGATCAGATAATAATTAATCAAGCATGATAATTAAAGAGATGGCAGCTAGCTAGCTAGCTAGCTAGCTAGTACTACTTAATTACTTACCTTGGATCGAAACCATTTCAGCTTTGGTTTCCATTCGCCTTCCGTGACGCTGATGAACCTTGCCCAAGCCCTGCCCGCCGACAAAGAAAATGAATAAAGGGGTTATTAAATAGTTCATATCATGAAATGACAAATTACTAAATAGGCCGAGATATATAGTTAATAATGATTGAAATTACCTGTTGACTATCCCAAACAAGATGTTATAGTCACTTTGTTTTTTAAGTAGCGAGTCCAGTATTTCAACTGTTCCGGCGTCAACTTTAATGATACACAAGATCCAGTGAAATCTGCATGCACACACATTTGCATGTCTTAATTAAGCGGGCATATGTAAGCAAAAACATGTAGCTAGCTAGCTAGTAGGCAAAAACAGAGAATTTGTAGTACAAGAAAGTGTGACTCACTGGAAGTTGTAAAGAAGTAGTATATCTTCATTGTATTTGAGGCGCTTCAAGAACTCTAGCATGCTATCCTCTACCTCTTTTTCTTGATGCTTGTTTATTTTCCATGTGTATTCATTAATGGTGTTTGGGTCAATGAACCCAATGCCATAGCGTCCACCTTTTCTCATTTCATACATCTTCATCCTGCATAATACCACAGAAAAAAATATAGTGAGGATAATTACAGGTAATGATTGATCAAAAGGATCACTACACCTAGCTTGAGACTTAAATGACAGAAAGAAATCACTTACAGACAATAGCAACTGACAATAGATTTGTCGAGTGCGTCTTGATTGTATAACTGAAACAGTTCAGGATACTCAACGGCCACAACTTTCTCATGGTAGTAATCATCCTTCTTGACATACACCATGAGGGACTCTCGATTGGATCTCTTGGTAATGTCCATGTACCATTGATGCAATTCATACATTCTCGTTGGGAGCTTGTTGACATCTTCTGGCTCGACCAAAGGTTGGCCCCGGACATATTTCTGTTTTATTTCCTCCTCTGTAATCCCAGGTATGTCCTCGATCTCGAGGAGTTGTCCAACAGTGATCTTGAGTTCTTCAGCCTGCATTATATGCTCCTGGGTTATTACCACATCGCCCACCTCGGGAACGTAAACTGTTTGGCCACAATAATATTGGGCGTGCGTACTGTCACGTGTTGTTGGCGGCACAACAAGCGGGGGGATCGATTGCGCCGCCTGTTTTCCCAGCTGGGCAACGGTTTTCCCGCATTTTTTGATAGCTGCTTGTTGTTTGCTCGAGCTCGAGCTCGCCTCCTTCTGTAGACGTCGTCGATGTAACTTCCTGATGTGGCGCTCATAGTCTGTGTCAACAGGCTTAGGAGCTGGTGGTTGAGCCATACGAATGAAGTGGTCAACTACTTCCACAGGCACTTTCTCCCTTGGCGGCGGTGGCGGTTTCGGTCCAAAATGGGCGTTGAGTTCTGCCTGCACTATGGCATTGGTTTGCTCCTCGGTCCTGTCGTAAGCCCTCACAGGAAGAGGAGTAGTGAGGTTTGGACCATATTTATATCGCTTGCCTCCACCTGTACTTCCTGTACTATGACCTCGACTCGTACCGCTATGCACCATAGCCGCGGGGTGTCTCTTCTGCGATTGCTGAGGCGGCGGAGACGGCTGACGGGGCTGAGTTGGACGAGGAGGAGTGGCCTGAAGCTGTGCCGGACTTGCAGTGGCCTGAGGTTGTGTCGGACTTGGAGGAGGAGTGGCCTGACACTTTGCCAGACTTGGAGGAGGAGGAGTGGCCTCACGTGTTGGTGGACTTGGAGGAGCGGGAGTCTGCTGACTCGGTGGCGGACTTCGAAAGATGATGCAATCCTTTCTCCATAGGATGACACGATGTATGGCCTCTCCCAATGTGTGCTCGTCGTCACCTCCAGGAATGTCAAGCTGTAGCTCCGAATATGGGTCCACCACCTCATCAACCAAGACACGAGCATAGCCCGCTGGAATCGGGTTGCAATGGAAGGTTGCCTCGGGGGAATTTGAAAAAGCAACGGCATCCGCCACCTTCATGGATATGTTCTTCATTTTGAAGTGTAGCTCGCAGTTAGTGTTCTCCGTGATGTCATCCACGGGGTATCTATCCAGCACTACTGCGTCGCCCGGGGCGGAACCCACGCTGCTTCTCGGCATGGATGGGGCGGTGGTATCCAATGCTGGATCATCCGCTAGCTGCTGCAGCTGCTGAGACTCCCTTTGCTGGCTAAGTGAGTCGATCTACTCCTACTGCCGCTGGAATTTAGCTGCCAATTCCGCTTGACTTGCTTCTAGGCCTTGAAGGCGTTCATAGTTCCGCTTCCTCTGCTCCTCCTCCATCTTCCTCTTCTTCTCCTCCGCAATCTTCTTTCTCGCACGGGTTCTGTAGTCGGTGTTCCAGTCCGAAAACCCCTCATACCACGGAATAGCGCCCTTGCCTCGTGTTCTTCCCGGGTGTTCAGGATTTCCCAGGGCACGCGTAAGCTCGTCGTTCTCTCTGTTGGGCCAAAACACCCCCGATCGAGCCTCTTCTATTGCAACAAGTAGCGCATCGTCGGCTCCGTTCAGACATGCCTTCGTCGAAACATTGCCTGTCTTCGGGTCCAACTCCTCCCCATGCGCATAGAACCAAGTCCTTCACCTGGGGGGCCAGCTCTTAGTAACCGGAGTGACACTTGCATCCTCCATCTCTTTCTCAGACTTACCCCACTTAGGCATTGCCACCGCGTAGCCACCTGGCCACAGCTTATGGAACTTATCCTTTTTTCGGCATTCTTCTTGTTTATTCTCGACCGTTCCTTAGCTAGTATCCCCTCGAATACTGGAGTCTTCCTTCCTCCCTTGACGTACTTCTTGTTGGATAACGTAGTAATTTCAAAAAATTTCCTACGTACACGCAAGATCATGTGATGCATAGCAACGAGATGGGAGAGTGTTGTCTACGTACCCAACGCAGACCGACTGCGGAAGCGCTGACACGACGTAGAGGAAGTAGTCGTACGTCTTCACAATCCAACCGATCAAGCACCGAAACTACGGTACCTCCGAGTTCGAGCACACGTTCAGCTCGATGACGATCCCCGGACTCCGATCCAGCAAAGTGTCGGGGAAGAGTTCCGTCAGCACGACGGCGTGGTGACGATCTTGATGAATTACAGCAGCAGGGCTTCGCCTAAACTCCGCTACAGTATTATCGAGGAATATGGTGGCAGGGGGCACCGCACACGGCTAAGGAATAGATCACGTGGATCAACTTGTGTCTCTAGAGGTGTCCCCTGCCTCCGTATATAAAGGAGCCAAGGGGGAGGGCTGGCCGGCCAAGGAGGAGGGCGCAGGAGAGTCCTACTCCCTCTGGGAGTAGGATTCCCCCCCCCCCAATCCTAGTCCAACTAGGATTCCTCGGATGGGGAAAAGAGGAGGAGGGGGCCGGCCACCTCTCCTAGTCCTAATAGGACTAGGGGAAGGGGGAGGCGCGCAGCCCATCTAGGGCAGCCCCTTATATTTTCCACTAAGGCCCACTATGGCCCATATAGCTCCCGGGGGGTTCCGGTAACCCTCCCGGTATTCCGGTAAAATCCCGATTTCACCCGGAACACTTCCGATATCCAAACATAGGCTTCCAATATATCAATCTTTACGTCTCGACCATTTCGAGACTCCTCGTCATGTCCGTGATCACATCCGGGACTCCGAACAACCTTCGGTACATCAAAATGCATAAACTCATAATATAACTGTCATCGTAACCTTAAGCGTGCGGACCCTACGGGTTCGAGAACAATGTAGACATGACCGAGACACGTCTCCGGTCAATAACCAATAGCGGGACCTGGATGCCCATATTGGCTCCTACATATTCTACGAAGATCTTTATCGGTCAGACCGCATAACAACATACGTTGTTCCCTTTGTCATCGGTATGTTACTTGCCCGAGATTCGATCGTCGGTATCCAATACCTAGTTCAATATCGTTACCGGCAAGTCTCTTTACTCGTTCCGTAATACATCATCTCACAACTAACATATTAGTTGTAATGCTTGCAAGGTTTATGTGATGTGTATTACCAAGAGGGCCCAGAGATACCTCTCTGACAACCGGAGTGACAAATCCTAATCTCGAAATACGCCAACCCAACATCTACCTTTGGAGACACCTGTAATGCTCCTTTATAATCACCCAGTTACGTTGTGACGTTTGGTAGCACCCAAAGTGTTCCTCCGGCAAACGGGAGTTGCATAATCTCATAGTCATAGGAACATGTATAAGTCATGAAGAAAAGCAATAGCAACATACTAAACGATCGGGTGCTAAGCTAATGGAATGGGTCATGTCAATCAGATCATTCAACTAATGATGTGACCTCGTTAATCAAATAACAACTCTTTGTCTATGGTTAGGAAACAGAACCATCTTTGATTAACGAGCTAGTCAAGTAGAGGCATACTAGTGACACTCTGTTTGTCTATGTATTCACACATGTATTATGTTTCCGGTTAATACAATTCTAGCATGAATAATAAACATTTATCATGAAATAAGGAAATAAATAATAACTTTATTATTGCCTCTAGGGCATATTTCCTTCAGTCTCCCACTTGCACTAGAGTCAATAATCTAGTTCATATCGCCATGTGATTTAACAGCAATAGTTCACATCACCATGTGATTAACACCCATAGGGTTTACTAGAGTCAGTAATCTAGTTCACATCGCTATGTGATTAACACCCAAAGAGTACTAAGGTGTGATCATGTTTTGCTTGTGAGATAATTTTAGTCAACGGGTCTGTCATATTCAGATCCGTAAGTATTTTGCGAATTTCTATGTCAACAATGCTCTGCACGGAGCTACTCTAGCTAATTGCTCCCACTTTCAATATGTATCCAGATTGAGACTTAGAATCATCTGGATCAGTGTCAAAAACTTGCATCGACGTAACCCTTTACGACGAACCTTTTTGTCACGTCCATAATCGAGAAACATATCCTTATTTCACTAAGGATAATTCTGACCGCTGTCCAGTGATCTACTCCTAGATCACTATTGTACTCCCTTGCCAAATCAGTGCAGGGTATACAATAGATCTGGTACACAGCATGACATACTTTATAGAACCTATGGCCAAGGCATAGGGAATGACTTTCATTCTTTTTCTATCTTCTACCGTGGTCGGGCTTTGAGTCTTACTCAACTTCACACCTTGTAATACAGGCAAGAACTTTTTCTTTGACTGCTCCATTTTGAACTACTTCAAAATCTTGTCAAGGTATGTATTCATTGAAAAACTTATCAAGCGTCTTGATCTATCTCTATAGATCTTGAAGGTCAATATGTAAGCAGCTTCACCGAAGTCTTTCTTTGAAAAACTACTTTCAAACACTCCTTTTATGCTTTACAGAATAATTCTACATTATTTCCAATCAACAATATGTCATTCACATATACTTATCAGAAATGCTGTAGTGCTCCCACTCACTTTCTCGTAAATACAGGCTTCACCGCAAGTCTGTATAAAACTATATGCTTTGATCAACTCATCAAAGCGTATATTCCAACTTCGAGATGTTTGCACCAGTCCACAGATAGATCGCTGGAGCTTGCATATTTAGTTAACACCTTTAGGATCGACAAAACCTTCTAGTTGCATCATGTACAACTCTTCTTCCAGAAATCCATTCAGGAATGCAGTTTTGACATCCATCTGCCAAATTTCATAATCATAAAATGCGGCAATCGCTAACATGATTTGGACAGACTTAAGCATCGCTACGGGTGAGAAAGTCTCATCGTAGTCAACCCCTTGAACTTGTCGAAAACCTTTCGCGACAAGTCGAGCTTTGTAGACAGTAACATTACCATCAGCGTCAGTCTTCTTCTTGAAGATCCATTTATTCTCAATTGCTTGCCGATCATCGGGCAAGTCAACCAAAGTCCATACTTTGTTCTCATACATGGATCCCATCTCAGATTTCATGGCTTCAAGCCACTTTGCGGAATCTGGGCTCACCATCGCTTCCTCATAGTTCGTAGGTTCATCATGATCTAGTAGCATGACTTCCAGAAAAAGATTACCGTACCACTCTGGCGCGGATCTTACTCTGGTTGATCTACGAGGTTCAGTAGTATCTTGTTCTGAAGCTTCATGATCATCATCATTAGCTTCCTCACTAACTGGTGTAGGTGTCACAGAAACAGTTTTCTGTGATGTACTACTTTCCAATAAGGGAGCAGGTACAGTTACCTCGTCAAGTTCTACTTTCCTCCCACTCACTTCTTTCGAGAGAAACTCCTTCTCCAGAAAGTTTCCGAATTTAGCAACAAAAGTCTTGCCTTCGGATCTGTGATAGAAGGTGTATCCAATAGTTTCCTTTGGATATCCTATGAAGACGCACTTCTCCGATTTGAGTTTGAGCTTATCAGGATGAAACTTTTTCATATAAGCATCGCAACCCCAAACTTTAAGAAACGACAGCTTAGGTTTCTTGCCAAACCATAGTTCACATGGTGTCGTCTCAATGGATTTAGATGGTGCCCTATTTAACGTGAATGCAGCTGTCTCTAATGCATAAACCCAAAACGATAGTGGTAGATCGGTAAGAGACATCATAGATCGCACCATATCTAATAAAGTACGATTATGACGTTCGGACACACCATTACATTGTGGTGTTTCAGGTGGCATGAGTAGTGAAACTATTTCACATTGTTTTTAACTGAAGGCCAAACTCGTAACTCAAATACTCTTCTCTACGATCAGATCGTAGAAACTTTATTTTCTTGTTACGATGATTTTTCACTTCACTCTGAAATTCTTTGAACTTTTCAAATGTTTCAGACTTATGTTTCATCAAGTAGATATACTCATATCTGCTCAAATCATCTATGAAGATCAGAAAGTAATGATACCTGTCGCGAGCCTCAATATTCATCGGACCACATACATCAGTATGTATGATTTCCAACAAATCTGTTGCTCGCTCCATTGTTCCGAAGAACAGAGTCTTAGTCATCTTGCCCATGAGGCATGGTTCGCAAGCATCAACTGATTCATAATCAAGTGATTCCAAAAGCCCATCACCATGGAGTTTCTTCATGCGCTTTACACCAATATGACCTAAACGGCAGTGCTACAAATAAGTTGCACTATCATTATTAACTTTGCATCTTTTTGGTTTTAATATTATGATTATGTGTATCACTACGATCGAGATCCAACGAACTATTTTCATTGGGTGTGTAACCATATAAGGTTTTATTCATGTAAACAGAACAACAATTTATTCTCTTACTTAAATGAATAACCGTATTACAATAAACATGATCAAATCATATTCATGCTCAACGCAAACACCAAATAACACTTATTCAGGTTCAACACTAATCCCGAAATTATAGGGAGTGTGCGATGATGATCATATCAATCTTGGAACCACTTCCAACACACATCGTCACTTCACCCTTAACTAGTCTCTGTTTATTTTGCAACTCCCGTTTCGAGTTACTAATCTTAGCAACTGAACTAGTATCAAATACCGAGGGTTTGCTATAAACACTAGTAAAGTACACATCAATAACATGTATATCAAATATACTTATGTTCACTTTGCCATCCTTCTTATCCGCCAATCACTTGGGGTAGATCCGCTTCCAGTGACCAGTCCCTTTGCAGTAGAAGCACTTAGTCTCAGGCTTAGGACCAGACTTGGGCTTCTTCACTTGAGCAGCAACTTGCTTGCTGTTCTTCTTGAAGTTCCCCTTCTTCCCTCTGCCCTTTTCTTGAAACTAGTGATCTTGTCAACCATCAACACTTGATGTTTTTCTTGATTTCTACCTTCGTTGATTTCAGCATCACGAAGAGCTTAGGAGTTGTTTCCGTTATCCCTTTGCATATTATAGTTCATCACGAAGTTCTACTAACTTGGTGATGGTGACTAGAGAATTCTGTCAATCACTATCTTATCTGGAAGATTAACTCCCACTTGATTCAAGCGATTGTAGTATCCAGACAATCTGAGAACATGCTCACTAGTTGGGCGATTCTCCTCCATCTTTTAGCTATAGAACTTGTTGGAGACTTCATATCTCTCAACTCGGGTATTTGCTTGAAATATTAACTTCAACTCCTGGAACATCTCATATGGTCCATGACGTTCAAAACGTCTTTGAAGTCCCGATTCTAAGCCGTTAAGCATGGTGCACTTAAACTATCAAGTAATCATCATATTGAGCTAGCCAAACGTTCATAACGTCTGCATCTGCTCCTGCAATAGGTCTGTCACCTAGCGGTGCATCAAGGACATAATTCTTCTATGCAGCAATGAGGATAAACCTCAGATCACGGATCCAATCCGCATCATTGCTACTAACATCTTTCAACACAATTTTCTCTAGGAACATATCAAAATAAGCATATGAAAACAACAACGCGAGCTATTGATCTACAACATCGATATGCTAATACTACCAGGACTAAGTTCATGATAAATTAAAGTTCAATTAATCATATTACTTAAGAACTCCCACTTAGATAGACATCCCTCTAATCCTCTAAGTGATCACGTGATCCAAATCAACTAAACCATGTCCGATCATCACGTGAGATGGAGTAGTTTCATCGGTGAACATCATTATGTTGATCATATCTACTATATGATTCATGCTCGACCTTTCGGTCTCCGTGTTCCGAGGCCATATCTGTATATGCTTGGCTCGTCAAGTATAACCTGAGTATTCCGCGTGTGCAACTGTTTTGCACCCGTTGTATTTGAACGTAGAGCCTATCACACCCGATCATCACGTGGTGTCTCAGCACGAAGAACTTTCGCGACGGTGCATACTCAGGGAGAACACTTCTTGATAATTAGTGAGAGATCATCTTATAATGCTACCGTCAATCAAAGCAAGATAAGATGCATAAAAAGATAAACATCACATGCAATCAATATAAGTGATATGATATGGCCATCATCATCTTGTGCCTGTGATCTCCATCTCCGAAGCACCGTCATGATCACCATCGTCACCGGCGCGACACCTTGATCTCCATCGTAGCATCATTGTCGTCTCGCCAATCTTATGCTTCTACGACTATCACTACCGCTTAGTAATAAAGTAAAGCATTACATCGCGATTGCATTGCATACAATAAAGCGACAACCATATGGCTCCTGCCAGTTGCCGATAACTTGGTTACAAAACATGATCATCTCATACAATAAAATTTAGCATCATGCCTTGACCATATCACATCACAACATGCCCTGCAAAAACAAGTTAGACGTCCTCTACTTTGTTGTTGCAAGTTTTACGTGGCTGCTACGGGCTTTAAGCAAGAACCAATCTCACCTACGCATCAAAACCACAACGATAGTTTGTCAAATAGACTCCGTTTTAACCTTCGCAAGGACCGGGCGTAGCCATACTTGGTTCAACTAAAGTTGGAGAGACAGTCGCCCGCAAGCCATCTATGTGCAAAGCACGTCGAGGGAACCGGTCTCGCGTAAGCGTACGCGTAAGGTTGGTCCTGGTCGTCTCGTCCAACAATACCGCCGAACCAAAGTATGACATCCTGGTAGGCAGTGTGACTTGTATCGTCCACAACTCACTTGTGTTCTACTCGTGCATATAACATCAACGTAAATAACCTAGGCTCGGATGCCACTATTGGAGAACGTAGTAATTTCAAAAAATTTCCTACGTACACGCAAGATCATGTGATGCATAGCAACGAGATGGGAGAGTGTTGTCTACGTACCCAACGCAGACCGACTGCGGAAGCGCTGACACGACGTAGAGGAAGTAGTCGTACGTCTTCACGATCCAACCGATCAAGCACCGAAACTACGGTACCTCCGAGTTCGAGCACACGTTCAGCTCGATGACGATCCCCGGACTCCGATCCAGCAAAGTGTCGGGGAAGAGTTCCGTCAGCACGACGGCGTGGTGACGATCTTGATGAATTACAGCAGCAGGGCTTCGCCTAAACTCCGCTACAGTATTATCGAGGAATATGGTGGCAGGGGGCACCGCACACGGCTAAGGAATAGATCACGTGGATCAACTTGTGTGTCTAGAGGTGTCCCCTGCCTCCGTATATAAAGGAGCCAAGGGGGAGGGCTGGCCGGCCAAGGAGGAGGGCGCAGGAGAGTCCTACTCCCTCTGGGAGTAGGATTCCCACCCCCCCCCCCCAATCCTAGTCCAACTAGGATTCCTCGGAGGGGGAAAAGAGGAGGAGGGGGCCGGCCACCTCTCCTAGTCCTAATAGGACTAGGGGAAGGGGGAGGCGCGCAGCCCATCTAGGGCAGCCCCTTATCTTTTCCACTAAGGCCCACTATGGCCCATATAGCTCCCGGGGGGTTCCGGTAACCCTCCCGGTATTCCGGTAAAATCCCGATTTCACCCGGAACACTTCCGATATCCAAACATAGGCTTCCAATATATCAATCTTTACGTCTCGACCATTTCGAGACTCCTCGTCATGTCCGTGATCACATCCGGGACTCCGAACAACCTTCAGTACATCAAAATGCATAAACTCATAATATAACTGTCATCGTAACCTTAAGCGTGCGGACCCTACGGGTTCGAGAACAATGTAGACATGACCGAGACACGTCTCCGGTCAATAACCAATAGCGGGACCTGGATGCCCATATTGGCTCCTACATATTCTACGAAGATCTTTATCGGTCAGACCGCATAACAACATACGTTGTTCCCTTTGTCATCGGTATGTTACTTGCCCGAGATTCGATCGTCGGTATCCAATACCTAGTTCAATCTCGTTACCGGCAAGTCTCTTTACTCGTTCCGTAATACATCATCTCACAACTAACATATTAGTTGTAATGCTTGCAAGGCTTATGTGATGTGTATTACCGAGAGGGCCTAGAGATACCTCACCGACAATCGGAGTGACAAATCCTAATCTTGAAATACGCCAACCCAACATCTACCCTTGGAGACACCTGTAATGCTCCTTTATAATCACCCAGTTATGTTGTGACGTTTGGTAGCACCCAAAGTGTTCCTCCGGCAAACGGGAGTTGCATAATCTCATAGTCATAGGAACATGTATAAGTCATGAAGAAAAGCAATAGCAACATACTAAACGATTGGGTGCTAAGCTAATGGAATGGGTCATGTCAATCAGATCATTCAACTAATGATGTGACCTCGTTAATCAAATAACAACTCTTTGTCTATGGTTAGGAAACATATCCATCTTTGATTAACGAGCTAGTCAAGTAGAGGCATACTAGTGACACTCTGTTTGTCTATGTATTCACACATGTATTATGTTTCCGGTTAATACAATTCTAGCATGAATAATAAACATTTATCATGAAATAAGGAAATAAATAATAACTTTATTATTGCCTCTAGGGCATATTTCCTTCACTTCTCCCACGTCGTTCTCTTGTGGTTCTTGAATGCAACCACCATCTTCCTAAAAGCAGCGTCCTTGACTTTCCGCACATCTGCTTCTGTGAAATTATCTGGTAGGGTGAAATGTTCCATGAGAGTATCCCAAAGCAGTTTTTTTTGATTCTCGTCGACAAAAGTAACATTTGGACGTGGCTTTGCTGGCTTTCTCCATTCTTGAAGGGAGATCGGGAGTTGGTCCTTCACAAGAACTCCGCACTGACGAACGAACTTGTCCGCAATCTTCTTAGGCGCTAATGGTTCGCCATTAGGTTTGAATGCCTCGATATTGTACTTTACGCCCTCCTTCAACTTTTTGTTCGGGCCTCATTTCGTCCTTTTGCCTGAAAATTTGCTCGATCCGGATGGCTGAAAGAAGAAAGATTGATTCGTTAATATATCTTCAACTCATTTAAAACATGCGATGATCACCAGATTCCTGCTTATATAAATATATATACCTTGCGGGTGTTTGTTGTTTCAGGATCAACATGTTCTTCGTGGTAGTTCATGACTTCATCTTCTCGGTCGTCGCGATCGAATATCATATCACCCTCTTCGGTGTTGTGTAGAAATTCGGAGCCGTCAAAATCTTCTTCATTCTGATCATCTTCTGGCCCGCGTATGATATCGAACATGGTCTGTTCTCTCTCTCTGTCGGTATTGTCGGCCATAGCTTTTATTTAACTATGCCAAAAGAAATATAAAACAATTTAGTATAATCTCGAATAATAGATATAATCTCGAATACATCGTCTCGAATAATAGATATAATCTCGAATACATCGTCTCGAATAATAGATTTAATCTCGAATACGTCGTCTCGAATAATAGATATAATCTCGAATACATCGTCTCAAATAATATATATAATCTCGAATAAATCATCTCGAATATTATATATCGAATACATCACTAGCTAGCTAGCTAGCTAATAAAGATCGAATACTAGAGAGTAATCTAGGCGGTGGACAACCAATGTGAAGGAACCATCACTGGATCATAGCTCGGGTGATCTCCCCAAAGAACCTGCCAGGTATTGGAGAACCTGACGTCCATAGCAGCCATGTAGCGATGGACGTGCTCGTCCTCCTCCCTGACACGGCGACGCACCACCTCCGGCGGGGCCGGCTCCCTCCGCACCGAAAGTGGCCCACGCGAATGCCACCAAAGGAGATGAGGGTCGACGACGGGACCCGGGGCCGGGTTCCTCACCAAGCGTCGCGCCCCTGAAGGTAGCACCTCCCAGTGCCAGCCCGGCCGAGCCCAGTCCTGGACTTGGGTCCTCTGAAGCAGGACGTCGTCGCGAACGGGTCGACGGCGAGGATGCGGGCCGGGCATCGTCGACAACAAATACTATATGCAAATGTAACACTAATTATGCTATCATTGAATATGTCAAAATTCTATATGCTATTTCATACTAATTAAGCATCTAACACTAAAAACAGAAAAACAACTTCTATACATCCATTAAAAACAGAAAAACAACATTATATAAAAAAATTCCATACTAATTAAACACTAATTATATCCATCTAACATGCATTCATACATATATACTAGTGAAAAAATAATAATCTGAAAAATCTAAACTAATTAAACATACAAAATACGTATATACTAATTAACTTAAGGAAATGTGCGTGTGTGTGTGTTCATCATGCTTGTGTGTGTGTATGGGCTCGGGGAGGGGCGGCGCCCAAGTTGGCCATCGGGGGCGAGGGAGAGGGGTTAGAGGGGGAGAGCTCACAGCTGGGCGACGGCGACGGCGAGGCGACGGGCCGGGGCGTGACGGGGCGGTGACGCGGGGACGGCGCGGCGGGGATGGGCCCGGGGCGGCGACGGAGACGAGGGCGGCGACAGCGACGGGGGCGGCGACGGGGGCGGCGACGGGGATGAGGGCGGCGACGAGGATGGGGGCAGCGACGGCAACGGCGCGCGACGGGGGCGGCGTAGGATGGGGGCGGCGACGGCGTCGATCGATCGGGAAGAAACAGAGGGAGAATGAAATTTTTCGAAGTGATGTATATATAGAAGGCACCTTTAGTACCGGTTGGAGCCACCAACCGGTACTAAAGGCCTGTTTTGGCCAGGCCAAGCGGCGGGAAGCACCCCCCTTTAGTACCGGTTCGTGTACTAAAGGCCCCCCCTTTAGTACCGGTTGGTGCCACGACCCAGTACTAAAGGGTGTGCGCTGCCAGGCGGGGGGCACAAAAGTTTAGTCCCACCTCGCTAGCCGAGGGGCACTCGCACCTGCTTATAAGCCCCACCGTCGCTGCTGTCTCGAGCTCCTCTCTTAAGCAGGCCTTCTGGGCCTACCTCTTCTGCGATGCCCTGTTGGGCCTACTGGGCTAGCGGGCCTGCATCCTGGCCCAACTTGAATTTGGGTTTCTAGTCGTATGCATGCCGCTGTGGCCCAGTAGGTGGGCTTTTTTTTCTTATTTTTTTTGCTTTATTTATTTTTGTGAATAACTTAACTTTGAAAATAGATTTTTCAGTGATTCTTTTTTCTTATATTTAATATTAGTGTGTTTTATCATTATATTCAATTTGGTAATGCTTAGGTTATTTAAAAAATGAAATGCCTTTGTAACGGATGAGTTTTTGTCCGAAACCCTGATACTTCGAAACAGATTGTCCATTTTGTACACGAAGTGCATCCAGTTTTTGCGGTAACCCTCTCTACTTTTTTGCACATGCTACGTGGGTGAAATTATGATACCATGCCAACTTTCATCCTTTTCTGAGTTCATTTGAAATGCTTTTCAATTTCAGGGTCACTTAGCTGAAAAAATCAGTAAATGCATGAAAGAATTTGCTTGCACATAAAATTTCTTCGCATTTCAAATGCCAAAACACATAACTAGCTACCCTAACTATTACAGAGATTCCCTCCTGGGTGTGAAACACAGAAGAAAGTGATGATAGTTAAGCCGATCACATCCCAGATCTTTAGGTGTGAAACTTTTTCTTCGCGTGTGTCCCTTTGCGTCGTAGCCATGGAAAATCTTCATCATTTAACGGGATGCTCGGGTCAATATTCACTGTGAATGGAGCAATTTCATCAAACTTTTCATAATCTTCTGGCTTGTCTGTCTTGTCATCCACTCCCACGACGTTTCTCTTCCCAGAAAGAACTATGTGCCGCTTTGGCTCATCGTACGATGCATTCGCTTCCTTATCTTTTCTTTTTCTTGGCTTGGTAGACATGTCCTTCACATAGAAAACCTGTGCCACATCATTGGCTAGGACGAATGGTTCGTCTGCATACGCAAGATTGTTGAGATCCACTGTTGTCATTCCGTACTGCGGGTCTTCCGTTACCCCGCATCGTGTCATATTGACCCATTTGCACCGAAACAAAGGGACCTTCAAACCACGTCGATATTCAAGTTCCCATATGTCCTGTATATAACCATAATATGTTTCCTTTCCCGTCTTGGTTTCTGCATCAAAGCGGACACCACTGTTTTGGTTGGTGCTCTTCTTATCTTGGGCGATCGTGTAAAATGTATTACCATTTATCTCGTACCCTTTGAAAGTCATTATATTCGAAGATGGTAACTGGGACAGCAAGTACATGTCATCTTCAATAGAGGTGTCATGCATGGTATGTGCTTGCAACCAGCTGGCGAAACTCCTGGTTTGTTCACGTGTAATCCAGTCATCAAACCGCTCCGGGTGTTTGGAGCGTAGAAAATTCTTGTGTTCATCCATATACGGAGCCACCAAGGCGGAATTCTGTAGAACTGTGTAGTGTGCTTCAGTGAGAGAATGTCCGTCCATACATATTATTTGTTCCCCTCCTAGCGTGCCTTTTCCATCCAGTTTGCCCTTATGCCGCGATTCAGGAACACCAATCGGCTTAAGGTCAGGAATAAAGTCAATACAAAACTCAATGACCTCCTCATTTTGACGGCCCTTGGAGATGCTTCCTTCTGGCCTAGCACGGTTATGAACATATTTCTTTAAGACTCCCATGAACCTCTCAAAGGGGAACATATTGTGTAGAAATACAGGACCCAAAACGTTAATCTCTTCGCATAGGTGAACTAGGACGTGCGTCATGATGTTGAAGAAGGATGGTGGGAACACCAACTCGAAACTGACAAGACATTGCACGAAATCATTCTGTAACCTTGGTATGATTTCTGGATCGATTACCTTCTGAGAGATTGCATTGAGAAATGCACATAGCTTCACAATGGCTAATCGAACGTTTTCCGGTAGAAGCCCCCTCAATGCAACCGGAAGCAGTTGCGTCATAATCACGTGGCAGTCATGAGACTTTAGGTTCTGGAACTTTTTCTCTGCCATGTTTATTATTCCCTTTATATTCGACGAGAAGCCAGACGGTACCTTAATACTGAGCAGGCATTCAAAGAAGATTTCCTTCTCTTCTTTGGTAAGAGCGTAGCTTGCATGACCCTGATGTATGCCGTCTTTTCCGTGCATACGTTGCTGGTCCTCCCGTGCCTCAGGTGTATCTTTTGTCTTCCCATACACGCCCAAGAAGCCAAGCAGGGTCACACAAAGATTCTTCGTCACGTGCATCACGTCGATTGCGGAGCGGACCTCAAGGTCTTTCCAATAGGGCAGGTCCCAAAATATAGATTTCTTCTTCCACATGGGTGCGCGTCCGTCAGCGTCATTCGGAACAGGTTGTCCACCAGGACCCTTTCCAAAGACCACCTTCAAATCCTTGACCATATCATGTACATCAGCACCAGTACGGTGGCAAGGCTTCGTCCGGTGATCCGCCTCACCTTTGAAATGCTTGCCTTTCTTTCTTACGGGATGCCTGCTCGGAAGAAATCGACGATGTCCCAGGTACACATTCTTATTAGCCAAATATATACTGTCGGTATCGTCCAAACAGTGCGTGCATGCGCGGTATCCCTTGTTTGTCTGTCCTGAAAGGTTACTGAGAGCAGGCCAATCATTGATGGTCACGAACAGCAACGCCTTTAGGTCAAATTCTTCCCGCATGTGCTCATCCCACGCACGTACACCTGTTCCATTCCACAGTTGTAAGAGTTCTTCAACTAATGGCCTTAGGTACACATCAATGTCGTTGCCGGGTTGCTTAGGGCCTTGGATGAGCACTGGCATCATAATGAACTTCCGCTTCATGCACAACCAAGGAGGAAGGTTATACAAACATAGAGTCACAGGCCAGGTGCTATGGTTGCTGCTCTGGTCCCCAAAAGGATTAATGCCATCTGCGCTTAGACCAAACCATACACTCCTTGCGTCATCTGCAAACTCCTTCCCGTACTTTCTTTCGATTTTTCTCCACTGCGACCCGTCAGCGGGTACTCTCAACTTTCCGTCTTTCTTACGGTCTTCTGTGTGCCATCGCATCGCCTTGGCATGCTCTTTGTTTTGGAACAAACATTTCAACCGTGGTATTATAGGAGCATACCACATCACCTTGGCAGGAATCTTCTTCCTGGGGCGCCGGCCCTCGACATCACCAGGGTCATCGCGGCTGATCTTATAGCGCAATGCACCACATACCGGGCAAGCGTTCAAATCCTCGTACTCACCGCGGTAGAGGATGCAATCATTAGGGCATGCATGTATCTTCTGCACCTCTAACCCTAGAGGGCAGACATCCTTCTTTGCTTCGTATGTACTCTCGGGCAATTCGTTGTCCTTTGGAAGCATATCCTTTATCATTACCAGCAACTTTCCAAATCCCTTGTCAGATACACCATTCTCTGCCTTCCATTGCAGCAATTCCAGTGTGGTGCCCAGCTTTTTCTTGTCACCTACGCAATTCGGGTACAACAATTTTTTGTGATCCTCTAACATGCGCTGCAACTTCTTCTTCTCCAAATCACTTGCGCAGTTTCTCTTTGCATCGGCAATGGCCCGACCTAGATCATCAACGGGCTCATCTGATGCCTCTTCTTCAGCTTCTTCCCGCATTGCCGGCTCAGCTTCTTCCCGCATTACCGGCTCAGCTTCTTCCCCCATTGTTGTATCATCGTATTCAGGGAACCCATGGCCAGGATAGCTGTCGTCGTCCTCTTCTTCTTCATTGTCTTCCATCATAACCCCACTTTCTCCGTGCTTGGTCCAAACATTATAATGGGGCATGAAACCGGACTTAAACAGGTGGACGTGAATGGTTCTTGACGTAGAGTAATTGTGACCATTCTTACAGCGAGCACATGGACAAGGCATAAAACCATCCGCCCGCTTGTTTGCCTCAACCGCAAGCAGAAAAGTATGCACGCCCTCAACGAACTGGGGAGAGCATCGGTCATCGTACATCCATTGCCGGCTCATCTTCATTACACAACACCGAATAGACCAAATTAATACAAGTTCATACATAAAGTTCATACAACACTTAAATGCAACAAACAAATAACTGTCTAGCTAAAGCAACAAATACGATCAAGATCGCAACTAAGGTAACAATGGATCCAACAGCATAATGATACCAAGCCTCACTATCGATGGCATATTTTCTAATCTTTCTAATCTTCAAGCGCATTTTCTCCATCTTCATCTTGTGATCATCGATGACATCGGCAACATGCAACTCCAATTCCATCTTCTCCCCCTCAATTCTTTTCAATTTTTCTTTCAAGTACTCGTTTTCTCTTTCAACTAAATTTAACCTCTTGGCAATAGGGTCGGTTGGAATTTCCGGTTCACATACCTCCTAGAAAAAATTTCTATGTCAACTTGATGGGCATAATTTGTCATAAATATGAAATGCAACTAGTTTTAAAAGAGAATATACATACCACATCCGAATCATAACAAGGACTAGGGCCGACGGGGACGGATATCAAAACCATGGCACTATATGTATAACAAACAACGTACGGGTAAGATAATTATACGAGTAACTATATATCCAAATCACACAAACATCAATTTTTATATATAATTTCATGAACAAGAGGCTCACCACAAGGTGGTGCCGGCGACGGGACGGTGCGGGCGATCGACGGTGGCTACGATGGAGATTTAGAAGGCACTAAGTAAACCACACCTACATATGCAAACTAAGTGTTATTTTTGACCTCAAATTGCATATAAATCAAATACTAGCACATATATATATATCCTCCCAAATTACTAAACTCACAAATTAATCATTATATAAAGCATTGCAAGAGCTAATCTAGCAATGAGAGATGAAAGGACAAAGTTGCTAACCTTTGTGATCATTTGAATGGATGGGGGCCTTCAAATCTTAACAAATTTTGGGCAAAATGTGTGATGAGCTCGAGAGGAAGAGGGGAAGAACAGAGAGGAGAGGGGAAAGGGGAAGAACAGAGCGAACTCGGGTGGACGAAGGGTTTATGTAGGACGACCTTTAGTACCGGTTCGTGCCAAGAACCGGTACTAAAGGGGCTGGAGGGGCCCATGTCTGACAACATCCTACCACCACTCTCATTAGTACCGGTTCGTGGCACGAACCGGTGCTAAAGGTTCGCCACGAACCGGTACTAATGAAAGCGGCCCGGCTAGCCGTTGGAACCGGCACTAATGTATACATTAGTGCCGGCTCAAATACAAACCGGCACTAATGTGCTTCACGTTTGACCCTTTTTCTACTAGTGTCTCCATGGATGTTACCATAGTTCAACACGTGCAGTAGTGGCACATATTGACCATAATGTGCAGGAGTCTCATAATTAATATTGTAATTCTCAACATCAATAATAAATGAGATAAGATGATCTTTCTCCTCATAAGTTAATTCAGCGCCATCAGTGTAGTAAGTTCTGTCTACCATCTTCCGTACATTTTTTGAAGAATGGAAATAAGCTGTCAATGGGAACAACATGTCAACTATTTTGAAATAAACAATATAAATTACTTAATAAATATGTCTGAGAAACTCACATAGAGGTAGAAGTGGAAGCGTATCAACATGGATCCAAATGTCTATATTCTCTTCGTCGATGTCATCTTCAGGATCACTAAGATCGAAGGTGACATTCATGCCCTTTTGAAAGTCATATGCATAGTGCTTCCCAATTCGAGCAACCAAAAATGGGATACACTCTCCAAATTGTATAGCTTTACAGCAAAAGAATAACCATGATGGGTCCTGAGGTAAACTATCTTTGTCTCCATATTCTCATAATCTTCGAAATTCAGATGCTCCAAGACATAGCGTCTTGCATGGTATGGATAAGCTAGTGGAATTGTAAAAGATGAAAATTACACGTTGAAGAAGCAGAAGTCATGCTTAATTACGAAAAAAGACTTGTCGTCGTTGCATACCGTTTCAACATCGAAGGTCTCGTCGAGCTTAATACTGAAGCGCCGACCATCTACTAGGTGAGGCCTGTCGCACAGACCCCGGTCGTCGCCGCAGTAGTCGCACTCCAGGATCCTATCGTCGTCGTCAGACATTTCCTATGTTCATAATTCAAAGATTAAACTTCTAAAATTCAATGTATGTACTACAAAAACTAAATTAGATCATCATTATTATTCATCACGGGTTGACTATCGGTCTGTCGAGTCTTTTCTTGAAAACTCTCAGCTCACGTGGTGTATATATTCGACCGTCGGTGATGGTCACTCCTCCCTTCGTCCCTGAGTGCATTACACCAAAATGTCTAGCAGACGGGAACGAAGGAGAAGCGACCCCCACGACAACAATCGGGATTCTTCGTCCTCTCATATATGATGGAGACTCTCCCTCACTGATTCCTCTCTGACATTTGCGACCGTCGGTGATGGTCGTTCTTCTCTTCCTTCCTGTGCATTACCAAAAGGTCTATCACGAGAAAGAAGAGGAAGAATGAACCCCACGACAATAGTCAACATTCTTCTTCTCTAATATATGGTGGAGTCCCGACAGAATTAAAGTCAACCCAAATGTCATTTAATTATCTCTCTATAAAATCCGGGCCACTCGATAATTTCTACATATTCTAGCACAAGTCATGCCAAAATTCACGAAAAAATCCGGCATGACCTTTGCTAAAAAGGACATATATCGAGCACCTGATATTTACTGGAATGGAAATTAATCAACACTCCGGGAAAACATAGGCCACTTTGAGGTGTTCCCTACAAACATAGGCCACTTGGGCAAGCACTTGTAGCACCAATGTTGGGGATATCGCTTATCGGGAACTTATCGGTCGACCCATGATAAGGGGTAAATCGGCCAGTTTATCGGCATATCGGCCGATTTATCGCCATATCGGCTAATTTATCAGCCTATTTATCTTATCGGTCAAACAACAGTAAGCGATAAATCGGATGATTTATCGGAATATCAGAAGATATCTTGAACAATGTGTAGCACACAACACTACCACTAGTGGAAAACATGGCTTTGGTTCGGGCCTGGCCAGCCCATTAGTCCCGGTTCTGCATGAACCGGGACCCATGGGCGGCATTCGTCCCGATTTGTGAGCCCAGGGGGCCGGTTGGGTCTCGTGGGCACTGGTCCCGGTTCGTCTGGACCCATTTGTCCCGGTTCTGGGCACGAACCGGGACCAATGGTCCTCGCTCCTGGCCCACATACATTGGTCCCGGTTCGTGCCTAGAACTGGGACAGAAGGGGGAGCTTTAGTACCGGTTCCAGCCACGAATCGGGGAAAATGAGTTGCCTATATATATACCCCCTTGCTGCAGCAGAGCACTCCACAGTGCTCTTTTTTTTCTGGCCGGCGAGGGGAGGGCATTTGGGTGCTCTAGCTCACCTCCTATGCACATCAGGTGTTCGATGAAATGTCTGAGCCACACTAGTTAATCTTTCTCCTCTCGAAGCTCGAACTCCAAGCCCCATTTTCCACGAGATTTGTCTAGGTTTAGCGGTCCGTCACGTCCCGTCCCCGTCTTCACCAGCGTCGATCGCCCGCGCCGATCTCGTCGCCGGCACCACCATGGTGAGCCTCTTATTCTTATCTTCTTTCTAAAAAAAATTCTTACTTCAGATTGATACTTTTCTAATTTTCTTACTTTGATTATTCCTTGTTATTATATAGTGCGATGGTTTTGGTATCCACCCCGTCGGCCCTCGTCCTGTCTATGATTCGGATGTGGTATATATTATCTTTTTATAACTATTTGGTTCATTTATTGTTTATGACAATTATGCCGACCAGCGTGACATAGATTTTCTTTATCTAGGAGGTGGTTGTGAATGAAATATGCCCTAGAGGCAATAATAAAGTTATTATTTATTTCCTTATTTCATGATAAATGTTTATTATTCACGCTAGAATTGTATTAACTGGAAACATAATACATGTGTGAGTACATAGACAAACAGAGTGTCACTAGTATGCCTCTACTTGACTAGCTCGTTGATCAAAGATGGTTATGTTTCCTAGCCATAGACATGAGTTGTGATTTGATTAACGGGGTCACATCATTAGGAGAATGATGTGATTGACTTGACCCATTCCGTTAGCTTAGCACTTGATCATTTAGTATGTTGCTATTGCTTTCTTCATGACTTATACATGTTCCTATGACTATGAGATTATGCAACTCCCGTTTACCGGAGGAACACTTTGTGTGCTACCAAACGTCATGACGTAACTGGGTGATTATAAAGGTGCTCTACATGTGTCTTCAAAGGTACTTGTTGGGTTGGCGTATTTCGAGATTACAATTTGTCACTCCAATTGTCGGAGAGGTATCTCTGGCCCCTCTCGGTAATGCACATCACTATAAGCTTTGCAATCATCGTGACTTATGCGTTAGTTGCGAGATGATGTATTACAGAACGAGTAAAGAGACTTGCCGGTAACGAGATTGAACTAGGCATTGAGATACCGATGATCGAATCTCGGGCAAGTAACATACCGATGACAAAGGGAACAACGTATGTTGTTATGCGGTCTGATCGATAAAGATCTACATAGAATATGTGGGAGCCAATATGAGTATCCAGGTTCCGCTATTGGTTATTGACCAGAGACGTGTCTCGGTCATGTCTACATTGTTCTCGAACCCGTAGGGTCCGCACGCTTAAAGTTTCGATGACGGTTATATTATGAGTTTATGTGTTTTGATGTATCGAAGGTAGTTCAGAATCCCGGACGTAAAGATCGATATATTGGACGACTATATTCGGACATCGGAAAGGTTCCGAGTGATTCGGGTAATTTTCAGAGTACCAGGGAGAGGCTGGGGAGTATATGGGCCTTATGGGGCTTTAGGGGAAAGAGAGAGGAGAGGCTGGGCGCCCCCCAAGGCCTAGTCCGAATTGGACTAGGGGGAGGGGCTGCGCCCCCTCCTTCCTTCTCTTCTCTCTCCCCCTTCCTTGACTCCTACTCCTACTACTTGGAAGGGGGGGAATCCTACTCCCGGTGGGAGTAGGACTCCTCCTAGGGTGCGCCATAGAGAGGGCCGGCCCTCCCCCTCCTCCACTCCTTTATATACGGGGGCAGGGGGGCACCCCAAAGACACAACAATTGATCGTTTGATCTTTTAGCCGTGTGCGGTGCCCCCTCCACCATAGTCCACCTCAATAATACTGTAGCAGTGCTTAGGCAAAGCCCTGCGTCGGTAGAACATCATCATCGTCACCACGCCGTCGTGCAGACGAAACTCTCCCTCAACACTCGGCTGGATCGAAGTTCGAGGTTCGTCATCGGGCTGAACGTGTGCTGAACTCGGAGGTGCAGTGCGTTCGGTACTTGATCGGTCGGATCGTGAAGACGTACGACTACATCAACAGCGTTGTGCTAACGCTTCCGCTTTTGGTCTACGAGGGTACATGGACAACACTCTCCCCTCCCGTTGCTATGCATCACCATGATCTTGCGTGTGCGTAGGATTTTTTTTGAAATTACTACGTTCCCCAACAGTGGCATCAGAGCCATGTTTTATGCATAGATGTTATATGCGTGAGTAGAACACAAGTGAGTTGTGGGCGATACAAGTCATACTGCTTACCAGCATGTCATACTTTGGTTCGGCGGTATTGTTGGATGAAGCGGCCCGGACCGACATTACGCGCACGCTTACGTGAGACTGGTTTTACCGCCGTGCTATGCACACAGGTGACTAGCGGGTGTCAGTTTCTCCAACTTTAGTTGAACCAAGAGTGGCTACGCCCGGTCCTTGAGAAGGTTAACACAACACTAACTTGACGAACTATCGTCGTGGTTTTGATGCGTAGGTAAGAACGGTTCTTGCTCAGCCCGTAGCAGCCACGTAAAACTTGCAACAACAAAGTAGAGGACGTCTAACTTGTTTTTGCAGGGCATGTTGTGATGTTATATGGTCAAGGCATGATGCTATATTTTATTGTATGACATGATCATGTTTTGTAATTGAGTTATCGGCAACTGGCAGGAGCCATATGGTTGTCGCTTTATTGTATGCAATGCAAACGCCTTGTAATGCTTTACTTTATCACTAAGCGGTAGCGATAGTCGTAGAAGCATAAGTTGGCGAGATGACAACGATGCTATGATGGAGATCAAGGTGTCGCGCCGGTGACGATGGTGATCATGACGGTGCTTCGGAGATGGAGATCACAAGTACAAGATGATGATTGCCATATCATATCACTTATATTGATTGCATGTGATGTTTATCTTTTAGGCATCTTATCTTGCTTTGATTGACGGTAGCATTATAAGATGATCTCACTAAATTATCAAGGTATAAGTGTTCTCCCTGAGTATGCACCGTTGCGAAAGTTCTTCGTGCTGAGACACCACGTGATGATCGGGTGTGATAGGCTCTACATTCAAATACAACGGGTGCAAAACAGTTGCACACGCGGAATACTCAGGTTAAACTTGATGAGCCTAGCATATAACAGATATGGCCTCGGGACACTGAGACCGAAAGGTCGAGCGTGAATCATATAGTAGATATGATCAACATAGAGATGTTCACCATTGAAACTACTCCATCTCACGTGATGATTGGACATGGTTTAGTTGATTTGGATCATGTGATCACTTAGAGGATTAGAGGGATGTCTATCTAAGTGGGAGTTCTTAAGTAATATGATTAATTGAACTTAAATTTATCATGACCTTAGTCCTGGTAGTATTAGCATATCTATGTTGTAGATCAATAGCTTGCGTTTAGCTCCCCTGTTTTCTTTTTGATATGTTCCTAGAGAAAACTAAGTTGAAAGATGTTAGTAGCAATGATGCGGATTGGATCCGTGATATGAGGTTTATCCTCATTGCTGCACAGAAGAATTATGTCCTTGATGCACCGCTAGGTGACAGACCTATTGCAGGAGCAGATGCAGACGTTATGAAAATTTGGCTAGCTCAATATGATGACTACTTGATAGTTTAGTGCACCATGCTTAACGCCTTAGAATCGGGACTTCAAAGACGTTTTGAACGTCATGGACCATATGAGATGTTCCAGGAGTTGAAGTTAATATTTCAAGCAAATACCCGAGTTGAGAGATATGAAGTCTCCAACAAGTTCTATAGCTAAAAGATGGAGGAGAATAGCTCAAGCAGTGAGCATGTGCTTAAATTGTCTGGGTACTAAAATTGCTTGAATCAAGTGGGAGTTAATCTTTCAGATAAAATAGTGATTGACAGAATTCTCTAGTCACCATCACCAAGTTAGTAGAACTACGTGATGAACTATAATATTCAAGGGATGATGAAAGTAATTCCCAAGCTCTTCATGATGCTGAAATCGACGAAGGTAGAAATCAAGAAAAATATCAAGTGTTGATGGTTAACAAGACCTCTAGTTTCAGGAAAAGGGCAAAGGGAAGAAGGGGAACTTCAAGAAGAATGGCAAGCAAGTTGCTTCTCAAGTGAAGAAACCCAAGTCTGGACCTAAACCTGAGACTGAGTGCTTCTACTGCAAAGGGACTGGTCACTGGAAGCGGAACTGCCCCAAGTATTTGGTGGATAAGAAGGATAGCAAAGTGAACAAAGCTATATTTGATATACATGTTATTGATGTGTACTTTACTAGTGTTTATAGCAACCCCTCGGTATTTGATACTGGTTCAGTTGCTAAGAGTAGTAACTCAAAATGGGAGTTGTAGAATGAACAGAAACTAGTTAAGGGTGAAGTGACGATGTGTGTTGGAAGTAGTTCCACGATTGATATGATCATCATCGCACACTCCCTATACTTTCGGGATTAGTGTTGAACCTAAATAAGTGTCATTTGATGTTTGCATTGAGCATGAATATGATTTGATCATGTTTATTGCAATACGGTTATTCATTTAAGTTAGAGAATAATTGTTGTGTCTACATGAATAAAACCTTATATGGTTACACACCCAATGAAAATGGTTTGTTGGATCTCGATCGTAGTGATACACATATTCATAATATTGAAGCCAAAAGATGCAAAGTTAATAATGATAGTGCAACTTATTTGTGGCACTGCCGTTTGGGTCATATTGGTGTAAAGCGCATGAAGAAACTCCATGCTGATGGAATTTTGGAATCACTTGATGCTTGCGAACCATGCCTTATGGGCAAGATGACTAAAACTCCGTTCTCCGGAACAATGGAGCAAGCAACTGACTTATTGGAAATAATACATACTGATGTATGCAATCCGATGAGTGTTGAGGCTCGCGGCGGGTATCATTATTTTCTGACCTTCATAGATGATTTGAGAAGATATGGGCATATCTACTTGATGAAACACAAGTCTGAAACATTTGAAAAGTTCAAAGAATTTCAGAGTGAAGTGGAGAATCATTCTCGGTGTCACAACCGGCGGATCTCGGGTAGGGGGTCCCGAACTGTGCGTCTAGGCGGATGGTAACAGGAGACAAGGGACACGATGTTTTTACCCAGGTTCGGGCCCTCTCGGTGGAGGTAAAACCCTACTCCTTCTTCATTAATATTGATGATATGGGTAGTACAAGAGTAGATCTACCACGAGATCAAGGAGGCTAAACCCTAAAAGCTAGCCTATGGTATGATTGTTGTTCTTCTTCTGTCCTACGGACTAAAACCCTCCAGTTTATATAGACACCGGAGAGGGTTAGGGTTACACAGAGTCGGTTACAATGGTAGGAGATCTACATATCCGCATCGCCATGCTTGCCTTCCATGCCAAGGAAAGTCCCTTCCGGACACGGGACGAAGTCTTCAATCTTGTATCTTCATAGTCCAGGAGTCCGGCTGAAGGTATAGTCCGGCTATCCGAACACCCCCTAATCCAGGACTCCCTCAGTAGCCCCTGAACCAGGCTTCAATGACGACGAGTCCGGCGCGTATATTGTCTTCGGCATTGCAAGGCAGGTTCCTCCTCCAAGTACTTCATAGAAGATTTTGAACACAAAGGATAGTGTCCGGCTCTGCAAAATAAGTTTGCACATATTGCCGTAGAGAGAATAATATTTACACAAATCTAATCTGCTAACGTATTCCGTAGCGTGACATCACACTACGGCCAAGCCTTTATTCGAATATTTTTACTCCCCCACCTCAGCGCGTTTCGCAAGGCGGTTTCCATGGCACGTCTTGTCAAAGCAGAGATCGTGTCCCCTCATTTCACGGGATTCTCATCAATACGGACGTGGGTAACCCAACCGCGCCATTGATTATGGTGCTTGGGAGATAAGCGAGTTTTATCAGGCTGGTGGGGACGCATAGCCGCATCCGCCCATATAAGGGGATAAGGATCCACCTTTTTACCTACGCCTTCTTCCTCCTTTGCCTATCCATATTCCGCGCACTTGAGCTCCAGCGCCCAAGTCCGCACTTCCCACCTCGACCTTCTCCAGCCATGTCCGGAGCGGGAGGCAAGTGGATGGTCTCCTCCGTCACGGAGGGACACATAAAAAAACTGAGGAAGGCCGGATACTTGTCTAACGACATCGCGCACTGGCTTCCCGAAGAGGGGCATCTCCTCCCCACCCCAAGGCCCCATGAGAGGGTAGTGTTCCTCCCCCACTTCCTCCGTGGACTAGGCTTTCCTCTCCACCCATTCGTCCGGGGGCTCATGTTCTACTATGTCTTGGATTTCCACAATCTGGCCCCGAACTTCGTCCTCAACATCTCGGCGTTTATCGTCGTGTGCGAGGCTTTCCTCTGCATCCGCCCCCATTTCGGCCTATGGCTCAGGACTTCCAATGTCAAGCCAAAGGTGGTGCGCGGCAACCAGGTGGAGTGTGGAGGTGCCATGGCGGGCAAGATGGCCAACGTCCTATGGCTCGAGGGCTCCTTTGTGGAGACACTGAAGGGGTGGCAATCGGGGTGGTTTTACATCACCGAGCTGCGCGACCCTGAGTGGGTCGCAGCCACCGAGTTCCGGTCCAGACCCCCTACGTGGCTCACGTCCTGGAAAGAGACGGGCCTGTCGTGGGGCAACAAAGGAGAGGTGACTGGACTGCAAACATGCATCCAAACCCTGGTGAACAAGCAACTCTAGCACCCTTCCATCGCCATGTGGAGAGTTTGAATAAATAAACCCTTGCGGCTCTCCCGGAGGAGAGTATGAACACTTATACCACAAATCTTACATGATATACAGTGCTAGCCTCTTCCCTATCATCTAGCAAACACAAAACCAAAACCCTAGCACCCTTCCATCGCCATCACCATGAGCTCCAGCGTTGTCGGCCTCAACCTCGGCGCTCCACCAACAGAGAAGCTCGCGAGGGGGAACTACCTCCTATGGAAGGCACAAGTTTTGTCGGCACTGCGAGGGGCGCAAGTTTTGCCGGCACTGCGAGGCGTGCAAGGACCGGTCTTCTCGACGGCAGCGATGCCGCGCCACCGAAAACAATGGAGATCGCCAAACCGGACAAGACAACGGCCATAGAGCCGAATCCACTGTATGGCCCATGGATCGCCAAGGATCAGCAGGTCCTAAGCTATCTGCTGAATTTGCTCACTCCGGAGATCCTCGCGCAAGTCATCAGTAAGGAAAATACTCTTGATCTATGGACCGCCCTTACCACGTTATTTGTTGCACAATCGCAATCGTGAATAACAAACCTGAGGATCGCCATCTCCAACACCAAGAAGGGCAACATGTCCAGCAATGCTTTCATCACCAGGATGAAGAGCCTCGGAGATGAACTTGCAGTAGCAGGTCGTTCGGTGATAGATGGAGAGATTGTTGGAAATATGTCCTAGAGGCAATAATAAAATGATTATTATTATATTTCCTTGTTCATGATAATTGTCTATTATTCATGCTATAATTGTGTTATCCGGAAATCGTAATACATGTGTGAATGCATAGACCACAAACATGTCCCTGGTGAGCCTCTAGTTGACTAGCTCGTTAATCAACAGAATCATGGTTTCCTGACTATGGGCATTGGATGTCATTGATAACGGGATAATGATGTGATGGACAAGACCCAATCCTAAGCATAGCACAAGATCGTGTAGTTCGTTTGCTAGAGCTTTTCCAATGTCAAGTATCATTTCCTTAGACTATGAGATTGTGCAACTCCCGGATACCGTAGGAGTGCTTTGGGTGTGCCAAACGTCACAACGTAACTGGGTGACTATAAAGGTGCACTACGGGTATCTCCGAAAGTGTCTGTTGGGTTGGCACGAATCGAGACTGGGATTTGTCACTCCGTATGACGGAGAGGTATCTCTAGGCCCACTCGATAATGCATCATCATAATGAGCTCAATGTGACCAAGTGGTTGATCACGGGATCATGCATTACGGTACGAGTAAAGTGACTTGCCGGTAACGAGATTGAACGAGGTATTGGGATACCGACGATCGAATCTCGGGCAAGTAACGTACCGATTGACAAAGGGAATTGTATACGGGATTGCTTGAATCATCGACATCGTGGTTCATCCAATGAGATCATCGTGGAACATGTGGGATCCAACATGGGTATCCAGATCCCACTGTTGGTTATTGGCCGGAGAGTTGTCTCGGTCATGTCTGCATAGTTCCCGAACCCGTAGGGTCTACACACTTAAGGTTCGATGACGCTAGGGTTATTAGGAAGACTTGTATGTGATTACCGAATGTTATTTGGAGTCCCGGATGAGATCCCGGACGTCACGAGGAGTTCCGGAATGGTCCGAGGTAAAGATTTATATATGGGAAGTTGTCATACGGTCACCGGAAAGGTTCGGGGGCATATCGGTATTGTACCGGGGCCACCGGAGGGGTTCCGGGGGTCCACCGGGAGGGGCCACCTCTCTCGGAGGGCCTTATGGGCTGTAGGAGGAAGGGAACCAGCCCCAAGTGGGCTGGGGCGCCACTTCCCCCTAGGGCCCATGCGCCTAAGGTTGGGGGAAACCCTAAATGGGGCGCCCCCCATGCTTGGGGGGTGTCGGTGTCAAAACCGGCGGATCTCGGGTAGGGGGTCCCGAACTGTGCGTCTAGGCGGATGGTAACAGGAGACAAGGGACACGATGTTTTTACCCAGGTTCGGGCCCTCTTGATGGAGGTAAAACCCTACTCCTACTTGATTAATATTGATGATATGGGTAGTACAAGAGTAGATCTACCACGAGATCAAGGAGGCTAAACCCTAGAAGCTAGCCTATGGTATGATTGTTGTTCTTCTGCTGTTGTCCTACGGACAAAAACCCTCCGGTTTATATAGACACCAGAGAGGGTTAGGGTTACACAGAGTCCGTTACAATGGTAGGAGATCTACATATCCGCATCGCCAAGCTTGCCTTCCACGCCAAGGAAAGTCCCTTCCGGACACGGGACGAAGTCTTCAATCTTGTATCTTCATAGTCCAGGAGTCCGGTCGAAGATATAGTCCGGCTATCCGGACACCCCCTAATCCAGGACTCCCTCAGTAGCCCCTGAACCAGGCTTCAATGACGACGAGTCCGGCGCAGATTGTCTTCGGCATTGCAAGGCGGGTTCCTCCTCCAAGTACTTCATAGAAGATTTTGAACACAAAGGATAGTGTCCGGCTCTGCAAAATAAGTTTCCACATATTGCCGTAGAGAGAATAATATTTACACAAATCTAATCTGCTGACATATTCTGTAGCGTGACATCACACTACGGCCAAGCCTTTATTCGAATCGTTTTTACTCCCCCACCTCAGCGCGTTTCACGAGGCGGTTTCCTTGGCACATCTTGTCAAAGCAGAGATCGTGTCCCCTCATTTCACGGGATTCTCATCAATACGGATGTGGGTAACCCAACCGCACCATTGATTACGGCGCTTGGGAGATAAGCGAGTTTTATCAGACTGGTGGGGACGCATAGCCGCATCCGCCCATATAAGGGGATAAGGATCCACCTTTTCACATACGCCTTCTTCCTCCTTTGCTTATCCATCTTCCGCGCACTTGAGCTCCAGCGCCCAAGTCCGCACTTCCCACCTCGACCTTCTCCAGCCATGTCCGGAGCGGGAGGCAAGTGGATGGTCTCCTCCATCACGGAGGGACACATAAAAAAACTGAGGAAGGCCGGATACTTGTCTAACGACATCGCGCACCGGCTTCCCGAAGAGGGGCAGCTCCTCCCCACCCCAAGGCCCCATGAGAGGGTAGTGTTCCTTCCCCACTTCCTCCGCGGACTAGGTTTTCCTCTCCACCCATTCGTCCGGGGGCTCATGTTCTACTATGGCCTGGATTTCCACGATCTAGCCCCGAACTTCATCCTCAACATCTCGGCGTTTATCGTCGTCCGCGAGGCTTTCCTCTGCATCCGCCCCCATTTCAGCCTATGGCTCAAGACTTTCAATGTCAAGCCAAAGGTGGTGCGCGGCAACCAGGCGGAGTGCGGAGGTGCCATGGCGGGCAAGATGGCCAACGTCCTATGGCTCGAGGGCTCCTTTGTGGAGACCCTGAAGGGGTGGCAATCGGGGTGGTTTTACATCACCGAGCCATGCGACCCTGAGTGGGTCCCAGCCCCTGAGTTCCGGTCCAGACCCCCTACGCGGCTCACGTCCTGGAAAGAGACGGGCCTGTCATGGGGAAACAAAGGAGAGGTGACTGGAATGTAAACATGCATCCAAACCCTGGTGAACAAGTAGCTCAAGCTTGTCAACATAGTCCAGGTTATGCTCATCCGCCGGATCCTCCCGTGTCAATAACGGGCTTTCAACCTGTGGGAGTTCGACCCGGCGCAGCACCGAACTCTGAGCAGGCTCTTCGACACGACGTACGAAGATGCCTGGAAGGTGCTATTCAAGGGTGCCGAGGCTCCCGCATCCGCTTCCGAGGACCGCGGATTCAGCACGCAGCGTCACGCTAGTGCGGTAAGCTATTTTTACCTTTAACAGGATATTAGTTTTTCATAGTTTGACTCTATGAGGGATCTAAGCTCCCTTACCTTTGACAGGATTGGTAGGCGAAGTCCGGACAGATCAACTGTCTGGCTCCCTTGCCCGAAGACCCAGCCGATGCTCACTTGGTGAAGCTGCTGGTTCCGGCACCCTATGTGGTGCCGAAGAAGAAGGCCAAGAAGAAGGTCACAGGGACTCGAAAGAGTGCCCAACGCCTGGAGGTGTCGGATTCATCATCCGACGAATCCGAGACGCGCTCCTCCTGTGAAGAAGAGGAGGAGGAAGAAGAAACCTCTCCCCCTCCAGCGGGGGGAGGAAAGAAAAGGAAGGCCGCCCCGACCGGGGAGGCCCAAGGGTCCAAGAAGGGGAAGACCCTTCCTCTGGACTACTCCACCGACGCCGACGACGGCGAAGAGGAGTGGCCGCACAGGGCCAATCGCCCGGCGAAATCGTAAGTATCCGGATACCAGAGTAATTCATAGTATTCCTTTATTGCACATCCTTTCCTTATGTCGAATATGATTATGCAGTCCGCTCAAGGCCGGGCTCGACGAGTCGTCGAGCGGCTCCCTGGATTCGTCGGATGTGAATTCACTTCCGACGGCTACCTCCCCCCGCCCTACGGACGACGCCGAAGTGTCGTCCCAACAGGTTCCAAGTCAGGAGGAGGTGATCCCAGAGGCGCCGCAAGGCGACATCCCGGATTCCAGGAGTAAAGGGGATAGATCCCCCAAGGGCTCCGAGTCTGGCTTTGAGCCGGACTCCGTTCCGGAACCTTCAACGGTTCCGGACTCCAGTAGGCAGCCTCCTTCCAAGAGGAGCAAGCCTACCGAGCCAGCAGCCTCCGTCCAACCAGAGGTACCGGAAAATTTGCTGGAGGTGCTTAACGGCGCTTCCATCGACGAGGAGCACCGCACTGTTATGAGTGCGGTGATCCAGAAGGTTCAGTCCGCCAAGAGCGGACTGACTGAAGCCTGTGCCAGCCTTTTAACAGGCTTTGAGGTAAGTAAAGAATATGTAAAAATATTACCGCATAGACAGTAGCCCCTGATGCTCTGTTTGGCGTTCGGAAAGAAAAGCCGAATAGAGGATCTAATGAAATTCGCAGGAGTCTAACAAAAAATGAGTCAATATGCGTATGCAGGCTTCGCTGCTAGCGTCCTCCGCACTGACTGCAGAGGTGGTTACGCTAAAGCAGGACCTCGAGCGGTCCGAGCAAGAGCTCGGCCTTGCCAAGCGACAGCTCGAGGAGAAGGAAGGTAAGAGATACCTTATTGAAATATATAAAAAGTGCAATTGCAAAAAATGACAGGATTAACGTGGCTATTGTAGGGGCCACGTCTGAGGTGGCGACCCTTAAGCAAGCGCTGTCCGAGGCCGAGAAGAGGGCGGACACGGAGCGCACCGAGCGGGAGAAGTATGAGGCCCAGGTTGGCGAGGTACGGCAAGAGCTCCAGGCTCTCATGAAAAAACATGAGAGTTTGGAGCTTGACTCAAAGACACGAGCGTCCGAGCTCGCGGCGGCTATTGAAAATGCCAAGTCTGCCAAGGCCAAATCCCAGAAGGCCCTCCAGGAGTTGGATGCGATGAAAAAGATAGCGGCGGGTAAGGCATTCTTTATGCAAAGCAAACATGTAAAACTGAGTTACTTGTTACTTACCCGAATCTGGAGCTCTCCAGGAGCATTCGCAGATTTACCCTATAGCGTGTCCGATGCCGCCGCATTCTACCGAGCCGAGGAGGGCAGCTCGACGGAGAAGGTGTTCTGGTCTCAGTATGCTGAGGCCGGACACCCTGTGCCCCTGAGCGACCAGCTGAAGCAACTGGTCGAGCTCCACAAGGTGGCCGAACAGGCCATGAAGGGCCTCATAGTTCGGCTGTGGCCTGGAGAGGCTCTGCCTAAGAGCTACTTCGGGCTGGTGCGGCGGCTGGTGGAGGCCTGTCCATGGCTCGAAGTCATCAAGCGCTCCGTCTGCATCGAAGGTGCCCGTAGGGCCCTTGCCCGCGCTAAGGTGCACTGGGGCAAGTTGGATGCTGAGAAGCTTGTGAAGGATGGGCCACCGCCGGGGAAAGGGCATCGCAATCCCGAGATGTATTATGAGGGCGTTCTGAAAGGTGCCCGCCTTATGGCGGATGAATGTTCCAGGGATGTAATTTTTGAGTAAACTCGCTCGTTTTGTCCTGTGCGCTGAAAACTTGTTCATATGCGCTAAGCAATGCTTTTTGAATTTAAAATATTACCTTCTGTGCGGCCGTTTATCAAATTTGAGAGATGCTGAGTCGTCGGCTTCTGCCCCCATGCCACTAGTGCTGGGGTGTTCAGGATAAACCTGAGCGCTCTTTTTCCCATGTTTGGGTCCTTCGAGGGAGGCGCTCAGCATAACGAACAAGGCAATCGGATTATAATGCTTGAACACTCTGACTTAGCCATAGAATTCTATAATTTTAAATTTCGGCGAAGCCCCTAGTATTCGGAAGACCAAGTTCGGGGCGCTATCCACGCCTTGGCCGGACAAAGCCGACTCCTCGCTCTAAGCGGCATAAGTCTTTAGGGACTCGAAAAACCTCTCGAATAGCGACCAGCTCTCGCTTCATCATGACAATCAGTTTTAGATTTCTCTACTGAGGTGCTTAGCCCAGCTCAACTGGGGCACAATCGCAGTAGTTCTCCTAGTGCTACCTTAGCCGATGCAGCGGAACGTAAGGCACCAAAACATAGGAGCCGGGTAAACCCAACTATTGACCCAAGACATGATTCAGAGTTGATGCATATAATGCTATAAGTTCGGGGTGACGCACTTGTTAAAGTGTTCGGACTTCTCACACCATATTGAGGGGTACTGAAGCCCCTGCCGTATTGGCCGTACCAAAGTGTACGGGTGCAACATGTCGTTAATGAACATATATTTGTAAAAAAGAGTAATGCAAAAATAGACAAAAGCTATGCATTGTTTATTAAAAAGGCTGCGATCAAGGCAGAACGATACAAATAACGCGATAAGCAAAAGGTTGGACTATTTAACATGTCCGTTCCAGGGGTTGGCTGCAGAATGGTATGCGAAACAGGTATACTGCTCGTGATAGAGACCACCTGGGAGTTCCGTAATGCGGCGTGGCTTTTCTGCTTCCCTGGTTCTTGCATCGTTTGTGCGGCAATTGTACTACCGGACAGGCCTTCCGAAGAATGGAGTCCTGAAAGTAAGAGAAAATAAAAAAATCGGCAGCCCCTAGTGCGGTTTAAGCCGTGTTTCGGGCGTGCCGTGATGGTGCCCCTCCCCCTGTGCCCATGGTATTTCAAGAGCGTAGTTATGTGCGCGAAGCACTGGTTTTGCATTTTCGCGAGGGCTGGGGTTGGGGCGGCATTGCTACGCCCGCTTGGAACGTGCCAGGCGGTCTTGTTGTAGGTTACTCCGGGCGCGCTTGACGGTGTTCGGACGTTTAATGGCCGGACTGGAGAACTGCCTTGAAAGGCTGCTTTGTACTTCTGCTGCGAGGGCCGCCGTATGCTCCGTTCGGAGGGAGCGTTCGGTGTTTCCATTGACCGTAATTACTCCTCGAGGGCCTGGCAACTTGAGCTTAAAGTATGCGTAGTGCGGTACCGCAATGAACTTGACGAATGCGGTTTGCCCGAGCAGTGCATGATAGCCACTGCGGAACGGGACTATGTCGAAGATTAACTCCTCGCTTCGGAAATTATCCGGAGATCCGAAGACCACTTCAAGTGTAACTGAGCCTGTACAGTTGGCCTCTACACCTGGTATGACGCCTTTAAAGGTCATTTTGGTGGGCTTAATCCTCGAGGGATCTATGCCCATTTTCCGCACTGTATCCTGGTAAAGCAGGTTCAGGCTGCTGCCGCCGTCCATAAGGACTCTAGTGAGATGAAATCCGTCAATAATTGGGTCTAGAACCAATGCGGCGAATCCGCCATGACGGATGCTAGTGGGGTGGTCCCTTCGATCAAAGGTGATCGGGCAGGAGGACCATGGGTTGAACTTTGGGGCGACTGGCTCCATCGCGTATACGTCCCTTAACGCCCGCTTCAGCTCCCTCTTGGGGATGTGGGTTGCGTATATCATGTTCACCGTCCGCACTTGTGGGGGAAAACCCTTCTGTCCACTGTTGTTCGGCGGCCGGGGCTCTTCATCGTCATCGCTATGCAGCCCCTTGTCTTTATTTTCGGCATTTAACTTGCCTGCCTGTTTGAACACCCAACAATCCCTGTTGGTGTGATTGGCTGGCTTTTCGGGGGTGCCATGTATCTGGCACAAGCGGTTGAGTATTCGGTCCAAACTGGACGGGCCCTGAGTATTTCTTTTGAATGGCTTTTTCCGCTGACCGGATTTATAGCCTCTGAATCCGGCATTAACTGCCATATCCTCAGCATTGTCGCCGTTAATGCGGCGCTTTTGCTTGTTGCGACGCGACCTGCCACTACTGTCCTTGGTATCCAAATTACCAGGGTTCTTGGTCATATTGTTGCTACGAGCAAGCCAGCTGTCTTCTCCCGCATAAAAGCGGGTCATGAGTGTCGTGAGGGCTGCCATAGATTTCGGCTTTTCTTGTCCAAGGTGCCGTGCAAGCCACTCGTCACGGATATTGTGCTTGAAGGCTGCTAGGGCCTCTGCGTCCGGACAGTCGACTATTTGATTTTTCTTTGTTAGGAACCATGCCCAGAATTGCCTGGCCGATTCCTCTGGCTGCTGAATTATGTGGCTTAGGTCATCGGAGTCTGGTGGTCGCACATAAGTGCCCTGGAAATTGTCGAGGAATGCGGCTTCTAGGTCCTCCCAACAACCGATTGATTCTGCTGGCAAGCTATTAAGCCAATGCCGAGATGGTCCCTTAAGTTTGAATGGGAGGTATTTGATGGCATGTAGATCATCGCTGCGGGCCATGTGGATATGAAGGAGATAATCCACGATCCATACCGCAGGATCTGTTGTGCGATCGTATGATTCGATGTTCACGGGTTTGAAACCCTCAGGGATTTGATCATCCATTACTTCATCTGTGAAGCATAGTGGGTGTGAGGCGCCTCTGTATTGGGCTATATCATGACGTAGCTCAAACGAGCTTTGTCTATTGTGTTCGGCCCGGCCGGATTTACTATATCCGGAGTGACGATCACCGTCACATGCCATGGGGCGCCCGCGCGATCCGTAGATCGATCTTGTTTGCCTTGCCTTGTCCTCCAATATATCTCGCAGGTCTGGCGCATTTCCCCGTGCCTTGGTATGTTTTGAGCGGCGCCGGGGTGCGGCTTGAGTGGAGGGCCGAGAGGCCTCTCTGTCGCGGCCACGAGGTGGCCGGTTGGCCGTATCATGCGCTGGTGATGTAGGTTTAGGTGCTTCCTCCCCTAATCGGGGTAGAAACCTGCGCTTTGGGTAGCTCTTGGAGGGGCGTTCGAGTTCATACTCTTCGGCCGCAAGGACTTCAGTCCATCTGTCGGCTAGCAAATCTTGATCAGCTCTAAGCTGTTGCTGTTTTTTCTTGAGGCTGCTTGCCGTGGCCATAAGCCTGCGTTTGAAACGCTCTTGTTCGAAGGGATCCTCCGGCACGACGAATTCGTCGTCGTTGAGGCTTTCCTCGTCTTCGGAGGGAGGCATATAATTATCGTCCTCGACCTCTCTGCCTGCCACTCTCTCATGAGGGCTGGCTTCTCCATCCTCCTGTGATGAATCTTGCTGGAGGGGGTTTTCTTCGGCACTGTCCGGAGTGTTATTATCTCCCGTGCCGGAATCACCGTTTTTGCTTTGGCGGGATTTAGAGCGGCGCCGCTGACGCTGGCGCTTAGGCTGTTTCATGGAGGGGTCATCCTCCGCTGTTCCATCGCCATCTCCTTCTTTTGGGGTGTCCACCATGTATATGTCATACGACGAGGTGGCTTTCCAGTGCCCTATAGGCGCTGGTTCTTGATCGTCTCCTGCATCGGCGTCCATACCGTCGATGTCTTCGGAGTCGAAGTCGAGCATGTCGGTTAAATCATCGACAGTGGCTACAAAGTGGGTGGTGGGTGGGCTTTGAATTTCTTCATCGTCTGTATCCCAACCTTGCTGACCGTAGTCCGGCCAGGGCTCTCCTGATAAAGAGAGAGACTTTAGTGACTTCAGAATATCGCCGAAGGGCGAGTGCTGAAAGATGTCTGTGGCGGTGAACTCCATGATCGGCGCCCAATCGGATTCGATCGGCAAGGGCGCGGAGGGCTCGGTGTCCGGCTCCTTGGAGTCATGAGCCTCGCGGAGGGCGGGGCTGGTGTTCGGCTCGATCGCCGTAGAGATTGCAGCCCCTGAGGCGGCGTCCAACCACCCATCCTCGATCGGTGCAGTTGGCTCCGAATTAAGGGTCGAAGCCGATGCGGGTGCGGCCTCGAGGGCACTGTTCGGCGGCAGAGCTAGATCATGCCCATCGTGACAGCGCGGCACGCTCGGCAGTGGCTCGAATCCATCGAAGATCACGTCCCCACGGATGTCAGCCGTGTAGTTTAAACTTCCAAATCTGACCTGATGGCCAGGGGCGTAGCTTTCGATCTGCTCCAGATTGCCAAGCGAATTGGCCCGCAGTGCGAAGCCGCCGAAGACGAAGATCTGTCCGGGGAGAAAAGTCTCACCCTGGACTGCATCGCTATTGATGATCGGAGGAGCCATGGGGCCTAAAAGTGACAACACAGAGGAACTCTCAATGAAAGCACCAATGTCAGTGTCAAAACCAGCAGATCTTGGGTAGGGGGTCCAGAACTGTGCGTCTAGGCGGATGGTAACAGGAGACAAGTGACACGATGTTTTTACCCAGGTTCAGGCCCTCTCGGTGGAGGTAAAACCCTACTCCTGCTTGATTAATATTGATGATATGGGTAGTACAAGAGTAGATCTACCACGAGATCAAGGAGGCTAAACCCTAAAAGCTAGCCTATGGTATGATTGTTGTTCTTCTTCTGTCCTACGGACTAAAACCCTCTGGTTTATATAGACACCGGAGAGGGTTAGGGTTACACAGAGTCGGTTACAATGGTAGGAGATCTACATATCCGCATCGCCAAGCTTGCCTTCCACGCCAAGGAAAGTCCCTTCCGGACACGGGACGAAGTCTTCAATCTTGTATCTTCATATTCTAGGAGTCCGGCTGAAGGTATAGTCTGACTATCCGGACACCCCCTAATCCAGGACTCCCTCAATCATCGTAACAAAAATAAAAATTTCTACGATATGATCACAGAGGTAAAATATTTGAGTTACTAGTTTGGCCTTCAATTAAAACAATGTGGAATAGTTTCACAAACTCATGCCACCTGGAACACCACAGCATAATGGTGTGTCCGAACGTCATAACCGTACTTTATAGGATATAGTGCAATCTATGATGTCTCTTACCGATTTACCACTATCGTTCTGGGGTTATGCATTAGAGACAACTGCATTCACATTAAATAGGGCACCGTCTAATCCATTGATACGACATCGTATGAACTATGGTTTGGCAAGAGACCTAAGCTGTCGTTTCTTAAAGTTTGGGGTTGCAATGCTTATGTGAAAAAGTTTCATCCTGATAAGCTCAAACCCAAATCAGAAAAGTGCGTCTTCATAGGATACCCAGAAGTTACTATTGGGTACACCTTCTATCACAGATCTGAAGGCAAGATATTCGTTGCTAAGAATGGATCCTTTCTAGAGAAGGAGTTTCTCTCGAAAGAAGTGAGTGGGAGGAAAGTAGAACTTGATGAGGTAACTGTACCTGCTCCCTTATTGGAAAGTAGTTCATCACAGAAATCTGTTCCATTGACTACTACACCAATTAGTGAGGAAGCTAATGATAATGATCATGTAACTTCAGATCAAGTTACTACCGAACCTCGTAGGTCAACCAGAGTGAGATCCGCACCAGAGTGGTACGGTAATCCTGTTATGGAGGTCATGACCATGACGAACCTACGAGCTATGAGGAAGCGATGATGAGCCCAGATTCCGCAAAATGGCTTGAGGCCATGAAATCTAAGATGGGATCCATGTATGAGAACAAAGTATGGACTTTGATTGACTTGCCCAATGATCGGCGAGCCATTGAGATTAAATGGATCTTTAAGAGGAAGACGAACGCTGATAGTAGTGTTACTATCTATAAAGCTATAATTGTCGCAAAAGGTTTTCGACAAGTTCATGGTGTTGACTACGATGAGATTTTCTCACCGTAGAGATGCTTAAGTCCGTCCGAATCATGTTAGCAATTGCCGCATTTTATGATTGTGAAATTTGGCAAATGGATGTAAAGACTGCATTCCTGAATGGATTTCTGGAAGAAGAGTTGTATATGATGCAACCTGAAGGTTTTATCGATCCAAAGGATGCTGACAAAATGGGCAAGCTCCAGCGATCCATCTATGGACTGGTGCAAGCATCTCGGAGTTGGAATATATTCTTTGATGAGTTGATCAAAGCATATAGTTTTATACAGACTTGTGGTGAAGCCTGTATTTACAAGAAGGTGAGTGGGAGCACTACAACATTTCTGATAAGTATATGTGAATGACATATTGTTGATCAGAAATAATGTAGAATTATTCTGCAAAGCATAAAGGAGTGTTTGAAAGGAGTTTTTCAAAGGAAGACCTCGGTGAAGCTGCTTGCATATTGAGCATCAAGATCTACAGAGATAGATCAAAACGCCTGATAAGTTTTTCCAATAAGTACATACCTTGACAAGATTTTGAAGTAGTTCAAAATGAAACAGTCAAAGAAAGAGTTCTTACCTGTGTTACAAGGTGTGAAATTGAGTAAGACTCACAGCCCGACCACGACAGAAGATAGAAAGAGAATGAAAGTCATTCCTTATGCCTCAGCCATAGGTTCTATAAAGTATGCCATGCTGTATACCAGATCTATTGTATACCCTACACTGATTTTGGCAAGGGAGTACAATAGTGATCTAGGAGTAGATCACTGGACAACGGGCACAATTATCCTTAGTGGAATAATGATATGTTTCTCGATTATGGAGGTGACAAAAAGGTTCATCATAAAGGGTTACGTCGATGCAAGTTTTTGACATTGATCCAGATGACTCTAAGTCTCAATCTGGATACATATTGAAAGTGGGAACTATTAGCTGGAGTAGCTCCGTGCAGAGCATTGTAGACATAGTATTTGCAAAATACATACGGATTTGAATATGACAGACCCGTTGACTAAAATTATCTCACAAGCAAAACATGATCACACCTTAGTACTCTTTGGGTGTTAATCACATAGCGATGTGAACTAGATTATTGGCTCTAGTAAACCCTTTTGGGTGTTGGTCGCATGACGATGTGAACTATGGGTGTTAATCACATGGTGATGTGAATTATTGGTGTTAAATCACATGGCGATGTGAACTAGATTATTGATTCCAGTGCAAGTGGGAGACTGAAGGAAAATATGTCCTAGAGGCAATAATAAAGTCATTATTTATTTCCTTATTTCATGATAAATGTTTATTATTCATGCTAGTTTATTATTCATGCTAGGATTGTATTAACCGGAAACATAATACATGTGTGAGTACATAGACAAACAGAGTGTCACTAGTATGCTTCTACTTGACTAGCTCGTTGATCAAAGATGGTTATGTTTCCTAGCCATAGACATGAGTTTTCATTTGATTAACGGGGTCACATCATTAGGAGAATGATGTGATTGACTTGACCTATTCCGTTAGCATAGCACTTGATCGTTTAGTATGTTGCTATTGCTTTCTTCATGACTTATACATGTTCCTATGACTATGAGATTATGCAACTCCTATTTATCGGAGGAACACTTTGTGTGCTACTAAACGTCACGACGTAACTGGGTGATTATAAAGGTGATCTACAGGTGTCTCCGAAAGCACTTGCTAGGTTGGCGTATTTCGAGATTAGGATTTGTCACTCCGATTGTCGGAGAGGTATCTCCGGGCCCACTCGGTAATGCACATCGCTATAAGCCTTGCAAGCATTGTGACTAATGGGTTAGTTGTGAGATGATGTATTACGGAACAAGTAAAGAGACTTGCCAGTAACGAGATTGAACTAGGTATTGAGATACCGACGATCGAATCTCGGGCAAGTAACATACCGATGACAAAGGGAACAACGTATGTTGTTATGCGGTCCGACCAATAAAGATCTTCGTAGAATATGTGGGAGCCAATATGAGCATCCAGGTTCCGCTATTGGTTATTGACGGGAGACGTGTCTCAGTCATGTCTACATTGTTCTCGAACCCGTAGGGTCCGCACGCTTAAAGTTTCGATGACAGTTATATTATGAGTTTATGTGTTTTGATGTACTGAAGGTAGTTCGGAGTCCCGGATGAGATCGGGGACATGACGAGGAGTCTCGAAATAGTTGAGACGTAAAGATCGATATATTGGACGACTATATTCGGACATCGGAAAGGTTCTGAGTGATTCGGGTATTTTTCGGAGTACCGGAGAGTTACGGGAATTCGACGGGGAGTATATGGGCCTTATTGGGCTTTAGGGGAAAGAGAGAGGAGAGGCTGGGCTCCCCTCAAGGCCTAGTCCGAATTGGACTAGGGGGAGGGGCTGCACCCCCTCCTTCCTTCTCTTTTCTCTCCCCTTTCCTTGACTCCTACTCCTACTACTTGGAAGGGGGGAATCCTACTCCCGGTGGGAGTAGGACTCCTCCTAGGGCGCGCCATAGAGAGGGCCGGCCCTCCCCCTCCTCCACTCCTTTATATATGGGGGCAGGGGGGCACCCCAAAGACACAACAATTGATCGTCTGATCTTTTAGCTGTGTGCGGTGCCCCCCTCCACCATAGTCCACCTCGATAATACTGTAGCAGTGCTTAGGCGAAGCCCTACATCGGTAGAACATCATCATCGTCACCACGCCGTCGTGCTGACGAAACTCTCCCTCAACACTCGGCTGGATCGGACTTCGAGGGACGTCATCGGGCTGAACGTGTGCTGAACTCGGCGGTGCCATGCGTTCGGTATTTGATCGGTCGGATCGTGAAGACGTACGACTACATCAACCGCATTGTGCTAACGCTTCCGCTTTCGGTCTACGAGGGTACATGGACAACACTCTCCCCTTTCGTTGCTATGCATCCCCATGATCTTTCGTGTGCGTAGGAATTTTTTTGAAATTACTACGTTCCCCAACAGTGGCATCAGAGCCAGGTTTTATGCGTAGATGTTATATGCACGAGTAGAACACAAGTGAGTAGTGGGCGATACAAGTCATACTGCTTACCAGCATGTCATACTTTGGTTCGGCGGTATTGTTGGATGAAGCGGCCCAGACCGACATTACGCGTACGCTTACGCGAGGCTGGTTTTACCGCCGCGCTATGCACACATGTGACTAGCGGGTGTCAGTTTCTCCAACTTTAGTTGAACCGAGAGTGGCTACGCCTGGTCCTTGAGAAGGTTAAAACAACACTAACTTGACGAACTATCGTTGTGGTTTCGATGCGTAGGTAAGAACGGTTCTTGCTCAGCCCGTAGCAGCCACGTAAAACTTGCAACAACAAAGTAGAGGATGTCTAACTTGTTTTTGCAGGGAATGTTGTGATGTGATATGGTCAAGGCATGATGCTATATTTTATTGTATGAGATGATCATGTTTTGTAACCCAGTTATCGGCAACTGGCAGGAGCCATATGGTTGTCGCTTTATTGTATGCAATGCAAACGCCCTGTAATGCATAAATAGAAACAAAATAAACTTTAATAAATAAGTAGAAACAAAATAAACTTTAATAAATAAGTAGAAATAAAATAAAAAAATAAAACAAACTTTAATAAAATAAATAAGTAGAAGCAAAATAAAATAAAATTGAATAAAATAAATAAGTAGAAACAAAATAAAATAAAATAAATAAACTTTAATAAAATAAATAAAAATAGCAACAATAAGTATTTTGTTGTAAGTAGAAACAAAATATAATAAATAAAGCAAAAATAAAAGAAAAAGCTGGAAAAAAGCCACCTACTGGGCCACCACGGCCTGAATACGACTAGAAACCTAACCATGGGCCAGGATTCAGGCCTGCAGCAGGCCCAGTAGGCCCACTGGCAACGAGTGACAGAGTAGACCCGAAAGCCTGCAATTGAGAGGAGCTCGAGAGGGTGGGCGCAGCAGCGCTTATAAACCAATCTCGAGCTCTCTCAACTAGCGAGGTGGGACTAAACACCCCACCGCATCGCGCCAGCACAAGGCCTTTGGTCCCGGTTGGTGCCACCAACCGGGACCAATGCACCCCTTTAGTCCCGGTTGCTGCCACCAACCGGGACCAAAGGTCTCTGTTTCCCTCCCTTTGGGCTGCTGAAAAGAGACCTTTGGCCCCGGTTGGTGGCACCAACCGGGACTAAAGGGGGGCATTGGTCCCGGTTGGTGCCACGAACCGGGACCAAAGCCTTTGCTATATAAGTAGCACTTAGGAAAATTTCAAAACCGCCACCCATCCCCGCTTCGATCTCTCCCCCCGACGCCTTGCCCCCGACGACGACGCTCGTCGCGCCCCTCTGCCCTGACCTGACGCGTCGACGCGCGCCCTGCCATGTACGCCTCCTCATCGCCCGTCGCCGCGCCCTTGCCTCGCCGTCACCGTCAACGTGCCCTGCTTCCTCGCCGCCGTCGTCGTGCCCTACCTCCTCGTCGCCGTCGCCGTGCCGTGCCGTGTCTCCTCGTCGCCGCCCCCAGCAGAGTGAGCTCGCGCCGCCCCAGTGAGCTCATTGTCCTCATCGCCGGCCGTCCTGTGTAGATGGATGATTTTGTCTTTATATTTTATTTAGAGTTCATTTTGATGTTCATTGTGATGAATTTTGCTAGTTTTAGATGCATTTTCCTAATTAAGTTTAGATGTGTAGTTATATTTATTTAGATGTGTAGTTAATTTAGATGTTGTAATTTGTTCATAAAAATTGTGCACTTTTGTATAGAAACTTCTTTTTTTTTCATATGTATGAAAATGTAGAGTGAAAACAAAAACAAACATATAAGAAAAAACAAAGGAAAAAATGAAGAAGGAAAAGAAAACAGCTCGGCCCGGCCACCACTGCATTTTCATAAAGTGTTTCCACCGAGTCCACGTCGCACCGATCGAGCACCCGCGGCGAAGCAAGTCTTTTTTCTAAGGTAGTTTTTTTTGTTAAAGTGAGGGGGGACGTCGGACATGACATGAGGGGGGACATCGAAAAAAATAAGAAGAAGAAGACAAAAAAGAGGAGAAAAAGAAGGAATAGAGGAGTGGAAATCTATTTTTTCTTCTACTCCTCTATTCCTTCTTCTTCTCCTCTTTTTTCTTCTTCTTCTTTTTTATCGGGAATGAGGGTGTCGAGGATCGCCGAGCGGTCGAGGGTCAGGAACTAGGTTAGAGGGTCAAGGGTCACCGAGGGGTCGAAGGTCGTCGAGGGTTCGAGGGGCGAGGGTCGTCGAGGGGTCAAGGGTCGAGGAACACCGAGCGGTTTTGTTGAATCCTTTGACACTAGACAAACGTGACATGAGTGGGTCTAGGGTCGGGAACTAGGGTAGAGGGTCGTGGATCGTCGAGCGGTCGAGGGTTGAGGGTCAAGGATCGCCGAGGGGTCGACAGGGTGCCTAGTGTCAAAGTATTGAAGAAATCCATGGCTTCATCATTAGCCGTAAGTAACCGGGGCATGATGGTACGAAGCTCTCCGAACCCTTGAAGCCACCCAAATTTACCAAGTTAAAAGAGCGCTGTCGTCGAGGCCACCCCGAATCCGTGAAGCATTGCCGAGGCCACCCCAAACCCAGGAGAAGCGTCGAGGCCACTAATAGGATTCCTTGTTGTGATTACGTAGCTAGGTCTATGTTTGCCACTAATATATCCACCTGCTGTCATGTTTGTATAATAATTGTCATGTTGTAATATTTGCAGAAATAATGGAGCACGGACGAGACGAGGCAGCAGAAGAGGTGTTGGGGGACATAATCTTAGCCGGAGGTGATGTCTTGTCATATCTTAACGACAATGGTGGTCTGGAAGGACATGATGAAGAACCATGCTACGGTGATTGAACAATGGAGGAGGAAAGACATGATTATGATGGCTCCGGTGACCGAATGCCGGTGCAAGAAGGAGACCATGATGACGGCTCCGGTGACCAAACAGAGTCCGGCCAGGTATATATATTAATTAAGCCTGTGCTGACTAGCTAATTGATGCATTCATTGTTTTGGTATGTACACATATTAATTAACTCTCGTCTTTCTTCTTTTTTCTAGCCCTCCGGATCGAGCACAACTTCGGTAAAGAGACATGGCCCGAAGAAAAAGTTGCGCTCAGATGAAAGGTTTGACATCACAGCAATCGCGCGCGATGGCCAACCGATTGAACCCATCCGGACCAAGGAATCTGATTCTGCTGGGTTCGCCCTTTGGTTCAGATTCTGCTGCACGGCAGCGGAATCCGTCAATAAAAGCTGAACCAAACAGGGCCTAAGGATATAAGAGTCACCCCGTCAATGTTTCAGGGAAATATCCGGAGGCTATTTTGTTGCTGAATTTTTTTAGTGCAACATGCTCGAATCCATGGGGTTGCCTAATTCGGCAGCAGTGACGTGTACATGGTGTGTGGCTGACTTGAAAATCCCTTTGAGGCATATTAAAGTTTCTTATTGTAGTATATAATGTTTTCTCGAGAAGTATCATATGAATCAAATTTGAGTCAATATGGGTAATTTTGTAACGATTATATGTTGTTGTTCATATTCTCATGAAGTATATGTTAGCATGGATTTATTTATAAAAAAGTTATAAAAAGCTTGAGGACTCAGATATCACATAATATAGATTTGTCAATGTTTGAAATTAATGAACTATTTCCACCAATTGTTACTCTGAGATTTGTTGGTGTATATGTATTATTTTAAAGACATGCAAGGAACCTAGTCAAATGTTATCCGCATCATGCCTAGATGGCGGGTACTTAGTGGCATCACCATCACAGTAATATTACAACAGATGCGGCCCTCCATATACATCTACTGCCGCATGATCCAAAACATCCCGATGTGCCTACTCCGGCGGCAGCAACCTTGTAGACAATATTGAGTAAGTTGGTGGATCGAAGGCTTGTGCGTCCGGAGGCAACAACCTGGCAGCTAGGATCGATGAAGCTAGTGGATCACAGGGTCGGACATGGAGTGAGAATAGTGGCCAAGAGAAGAGTTTTTTTACCCTGGAGAATGAGATGAGCAATTGATGCCTTGAACATAGGTTTTTCTTTTTACAAAAAGAGATAGGGAGTTGATAGTTTTCTTTGTAGCTAGGTGGCGGCAAGGAGACCTCAGATCCCGAAGCAAGACCAGCATCAATGGCGCATAGACTCATTGCAACGGCTGCTATGTGAGGCCGAGGACATAGGGGACAGCGGTTGTGTGTGCTTTTATTTTCTAAGGGATGGTGGCTGTGATCTTTATTCCAGGATTGAGCCACACGTGTATGTTTTTCATTTCCCACGGATGGCGGTTGCTTTTATTTTCTACAGCTTTTTCCTTAAATGAAGTTGAGATCTGTTAGTAGTTTTTTCTCTATACATGAAATGCAGCTAAAGAAGATACATGGGATGTAGTAGCTCTTTTTAGGGGAAAGATATAGTAGTCGTTTTTTTTGCTTTTCGTTTTGTTTTGAGGGACGCGAATCTAGAACATGAGATGTGGTAGTATTTTTCTTTTGTAAGAACTAAGATCTAGTAGTGTTTTTTTTTGTTTTTTCGAAAGGACTTGTAGAGATATAAGATGTCTACATAGGATCAAATCGGATCCACCAGTTTTACATGTAGTTACCTGAGATTTCTAGTTTTTTCTTTTATTTGTTTTAAGGTACATGTGTTTTTTTCCTGAACTACACGTAATCTTTGCTTTAGTATTGAACCACAGGTACAGGCTAAGGATAGCTGCAGTTTTTTTTTTTTCCTTTTTGAGATGGAGCGCGTTTAGATCTAATCCATCAATTATGTCTTTAAGTTATGGGTCCATCAAATCAAGGACCAGATGTTTCTAATTAATATGGTAATTTCTAGCTTATTTATCTTTTTTTCTGATTAACCCGTCAAGCACTTTTTATATATAATAATAATAGATAGATAACTATTTTTGGGGGTACTTTTACATAATATCTGAATATTCATATTATCTTATATATTACTAAATGGAAGCACCATACGAGGCTCCACGTTAATTCTAGAGAAACAACAATTAACCGTAGGATTATTTAATATATAACTAGGATTAAAAGAAATCTAGACGTTTCATATAAGAGTCCTATGAGGTTATGCAATAGAAACGGGTCCATCCGCAAGTCAAAAAAAAAAAAAAAAGAAACGTGTCCTAGACATGTTATGGCCAGCCACCAAGGAAAGGCAATAAAGAAAAGACCCCCATACCAACACGTTTCCATGGATGTATCGGATTGTAATGATCTAATCTTTCGTGCACACATAAATTCCAGGTAAACAGATATTGGATGCATGCACATGTTGGTTTTAGCCTGCTAGATCAATTCACCCCAGGAGCTATACACGTACAAGTGCAAGCTAACTTAAGGAAGCTAGCACACAGGCAATCCATCAATGTATTTCGTATTCGTTCTGTTTGGAGAAGTCGCCAAGACGTTCCGCCGAGATCGATCCGATCGTAGCCGGCCGAAGCGAGATCATGTATGTATGCCTACACGGCTGCAGACGTACTATGTACTGCACCTAGATAAAATCAATCCAGCAGCCTGCCCACCTGCTTGCTATACTTTAAGATGTTAGCAATACGGAACTGTATAACAAATCTGATGCATGTGATCTATTTATTTGCAAATATTTTACGTGTTTATAGGAGCGGTTTATCCAAAGATGAGTTGGGGATCTGCATACGTATATGTATTAGATTCAGTAATAATACAGGATGCATGCGTATGAGTGATACGTACAGTGTTCTCAAAAATATACATCAGAGTTTTTTTTCCACAAAAAATAGAGTTAACTCGGACTACCATGCCAAAAAAAGATTTAATATGGGCCATAAAAAGGTTTTAGGAAACACCCGCAAGAAAAGGAAGTGATATAATATAGTGAGTGGTTTTGTCGAAAGTGATCTTCTGTGCTCGAGCACAGGTGGTCTCGGTATCCCAGCCACCGGCAATCCTCGTGATCCACAACCCACTCTATATTGGCCCAGGTATTATTCCCGTATTCCCTGTGGTGAACAGTTGTAAGGGCCCACGTCTGTCATTGCCGGCTCGTTACGGCGTGAGCTACCTGGGCTATGGATCAGATGCCCACTAACAGACTGGGCCGGAAGGGTGCAGATTCTGGACTAACGTCGGGTGTGCCCATTTATTACTGCTCGTCTTCATTCAAGCCTAATAACCTCGCTGCCTTCCTCGGCTTTCTCCTCCTTCAATCTCTTCTCGTCCCGTAGACTGGTCCGATTTCATTTTCAGTATTCACAGTTTCATTTTCTCTCATTTCACGCTTCCCAGTCATGCAATTTCCATATATGCGTCAGCATATTGCCAAATAAATCATATATATGCATACCGAGTCAATACTCACAATCATCAGCAGGTTGTACAAGAATTCATAAAATACTTAAGTTTGATTTATGCAAACCCCCCATACGTTTAGATGCAGACCAGTTCAACAGTACATCATTTTTTAGATTCCACATAACTGCTTTTTCGCATGCATATCAGCTGCATACACTCAGCAAGCATGAAACTTCATAAATTCTACCGACATAATTACTGAACCACACATTCAGTACTACAGATCTCTAGTCTAAGTAGTTCCTTCCAAGTGCTCACACGCCTACAACCCGTAGATCACCCACTTTGTTGCAGTTGTTTCGCCTGTGACCTTGAACTCCACAATTTTTGCACCTCGCTGGTTTCCGAACAGGCTTTGGCGCATCACCCCGGTCTGGGCAAGTAGTCCTCTTGTGCCCTTGCTGCCGACATATGCTACAGAACCTGGTCCGCTTGCTGAGCCCCTCGTATGGTGCCTTCTCACGGCTAGTTGTCGGGCGCCCCATTTCTTTCCTTTTCTTTGGCGCCAACAAGCCACTTAGTCTGTTCCCACTCTCATTTGCGGAAGTAGCATCATCATTCACATTTCCGAAGCCTGCACCTCCACTTGCCGCAACTACTGTCGTATGGGCAGCAAGCTGATCAGCATTCGCCCGGTCAGTAGCACCATCTCCATGCTGACCAATCCTGTCCTCCAGTCCGAGCACACCCCTTATTTCTGAGAATGGTTCCATTTGGACCATGCAATCCTTGATGAGAGTCATGAATTTGTCATATGCTTCCATGCTTGCATCGCCCATCCGAACCAACTCCATGGCATGCATATACATATTGAAATGCCTGAAGCTGAATGGATTGTTGTGAGCATTATCTCTCTGATATTGAGTAAGGTGAGCTAGTAGTATGTCTCGTGCGTTCCTGGTCCATCGCTTCACAATGTATTTCTGCGGTATCTCCGTAACATGGATGAAATCCAGCACCTGCAATGATCAGTTTTGCTCTCCTAGTACACAGCAGATTGCACGCATTGTATGCATATCTACAATAAGAGATGCTTAATTTTCATCAGTTACCATACCTTCACAACATGGCTGCAAAGCAGCCCCATGTGCGCAAATTGCCCGCACTCACAGTCAAATTCATCACCTCCTTCAAGAATAGTTACCTTATACGACACCCTACGCCACTTCTCCCTCCTAGCAGCCTTGGTATGAATGGCAAGATACAGTTTTCCTTTCTCCAGCTCCTCCACTTGGTATGCGCCGCACTCATAAAGAATATATCCAAACTGCTCGAACATAGCTCGAGTGTATATCTTACCAGCATGCCTCTCTATAGCTAAGTTTGCTCTGTACAGCGGTCTACCCTGAAACATAGATGCATCAAATCAGTGATCATGTTACTACCACACATCTAGTTGCCATTATAAAATATGACTTACTATCCGTGTCCGCTTCTCCTCGTAGTTCTCCTCGGCTTCCCTGTCAAATTGAAGTCTCATGTATTTCTTCACAAACATATGCATGGGACAGCAAGGCGGTACATAGTTCTTCAACATGTGGTTTGCACTTTCACTTCGTTGGGTGCTGCTCATCTTAGCACAGAAAACGCCTTTAAAATAAGGCTTCGCCCACTTGTGTCTTATGTCATACAACTGCCTCATGTAGTCACGTGTCTTCAAATTATATTTCTCCACCAAGATCTTCCAAGCTTCCTCGAATTCATCGATTGTAAGCATGTGATTTACTACCTTGTGGAATTCTGCCCTGAACTCGCTCTTCTTCGAGTATAGCGAACCAAGTAATTTTTTTGCCTTCTTCAGCACATGCCACTTGCACCAGCGGTGTGCCGTCTGCGGCATCACATTTTTAATGGCGACCTTCATAGCCCGGCATTGATCTGCACAGCATCACACACCTCTGTTAGACAACAATGATTTGGAAACAACTACAGAAATTGTTAGCACAGATAGTTCTTTAGAACAAGGCATCACACCTGTTAGAATTGTCTTCGGTGCAGTCCCACCCATCATCCTAATGAATTCTGTGAAAACCCACTCAAATGTCTCGACCTTTTCATCACGGACAAGAACACCGGCCAGGATGATGCTCTGGAAAACAGACCAAATGGCATGTTGTACAGGTTTGTTCTGTATGTCGTATCAAAGGTAACGACATCTCCAAAGAATGTGTACTGCAACCTGCTGCTCCCATTTGCCCACATAAGAGTTGCTATCCGACCATCCTCATCTGCCTGCACACGACAGGTGAAGTGAGGATCTCTTGAGCCCAGCTCTGCAAACACCTCCATGGTCTTCCTCACATCATCCTCCGACTGCTCTCTATTGATTTTACCACACAAATTCTTCAGAGCTCTTTTTGTGAAAGGCACCCTTTCCATTGAACCAAAGAAGCTTCCAATTATGCTGTGTACTTTGGCTAGATTGACATTGTTCTGTCGCAACTGCTCCACCAAGTCTCTGCTGTACGCATCGATATGCTTGTGTGAAGGCCCGTGTATTGTCTGCCCATATGTGGGAGATAGCGAATGGTTGTGCTGCTCACGATGCTCAGCTATGTACCAACCATTGTCCTTTATGCGAAGCAGTCTTATTAATGCCGGGCATTCACATCGGCATGATCTTGTGTTTTTCCGCACCCGGTTTACCCTACGGAAACCAGTAATGCAAGCATAGACGAGTCAAGTTACACGAACCACAGAACAACAACACATGTATGAAAGTACTCCAGAAAGTTATAGAAATGCATACCGCACATCCGCAAACAATTTCCTGTATGCACTTTGTTCTCTCCACATTCGGCCTACTCTTCCCATATCTTATTCCAAATCCCTTCTCCCACGAGTAGAGATTGTAGAAATCACTAGACCATGATGGCGCGCGTTGCTGCGCCCGTTAGTTTTGGTGATAAAATTTGCAGAATTTCATAAATATATGGAGATATCAAATATAGTAGTTGAATTTATATATATATATATAAATCAAATTGTTTCTCAATATATGTGAAATTACATAGTTAAAAATTGAATGATTTGAAATAAAAACCAAAACCCAAGTAATAAAGTAGATCGAAAGAGGGACTTTTTTTTGCAAAGAACAAAACATGTGAATGGATTATTGCATCAAATTAGTAATTCCAAATGCCATGGGAAGACTCTAATAAGTGAACTGTGATTAAATATTACATAGACTCATTTGGTCTCTGAGGTAGATTATTCTTGAATTTGGAATTTTGTTAATCAAAAGGCTATACATGATCACAAACTCACCATACTCGATGAATACAAAAAAAGTTACAATTGGTGAGAACTTAAACAGATGCATGTTCATAGAACTACTTGGCAACTAAGTCAGTGGTCACTATTACTTGGACCTCATTTTTTATCAAGCTATCACCATTTCGAACTTATTAATTTTGAGACAAACTTAGTGGACATGATACACATCCATTTCGAACTTATTAATTTGGATACACACTTAGTAACATCACCAAACAACAGTAGTGCCAAGAAAATATGTGCATATAATTTAAGGGAAAAGGGTTCATCTATATATTGTTGGACTGATATAACTTTAAATTATATGAAATTATACCTGAAAACGTAAATTACTCTCTATTATGTTAAAACAAGTAGCAGTGGATAGAGAATGCTCTTCTCTGAAAAAATATCGTGACTAAATATTTTCCTTCAAACATTATTTTCTGCAAGCTTCCAACGAAGCATTTAGATATCCAACATTAGCAGCTCTGTTAAATGAATCTTGTGCCCAGGAGACCCCAAAACCTCAGAATATATAGCTTCATCTTGCATTTGCAACGCACATAAATAATTCAAGTGGTCAAATATTGGAACCATTCACAAAAGAAAAATCTACCGATATTAGTTCCTAAGCAGACCCCTATTTACCACTAACGGAAATGATAATGTTCAGTAATTACAAAATTAATACAAGGCGAGCCATAATAAACAGATACTGTTAAAAACATCACAAATGGCAATGGTGCAGTGCTAGATTTACATGGCAGCCTTTTTGAAAAACCATCTTTTTTTTCTCACTTTGACCAAGATATCCTGCTTATTATTGTGGTAGATAGATAACACCCCTTGGTCGAAAAACAGAATGAAATTAGCTAACTCATGGCCAGGACTGAGGATCTATATCTATGGTTTCTAACATATTTTGCAATTTGACGACAATCCACTTACATCCGGCCATCGTCATCCTATAGAAGGGGATGTGGAGAGGTCTATGTAAAGGAACTCACCACTGGCAGCCTCTCATCTCTATTGTATGCACGGGTCGAAATCCACCATTGCTCCCACGAGCTAGAGTTTTGTGTCTCGACCGATCGGACGAGGGTACACCTCTTCTGCTAGCGGAGCGGCGACCATCCAGACTACGAGCGGCCCGACTACATGCCCTCTCTATCACCCAGATTGAGCTAGGACGATAGATCTGATGCGGTATTACGGTTATGGAGGGGCAGGTACCAGATGAAGGAGAAAACAAAAACGATTACAGACAATGTTATGAAAGATTGGAGGGGACAAAAGAGGTAAACGGGGAGTAGCACATCTTCATTACTACCGTCAAAATGGGGAGGGAGACGGTTGGGCTCCATCGCCGGAGCAGATAATCCTATTGGGCCATCGAATCAGTCAGCCTAGGAGCCGCGGCCCAGTTCATGTAAACGCGCCGAGGTCGGTTTCGGGAGCAGCGGCCCGACTACGTTGGGCATGCGGGGCTCGCAGCGTGGCGCGGGTGCATGAGAACGAATGACGGCTCGTGCAATCGATCAGGTACGTACATGTAGTTAATCCGACGGCAAAGGGCGCCAAATCGCTATGGAGGGCCGTAGGTAGCTTGGCGCGGGTGCACGAGTCTTACTGTTTAGTAATAGGCCTCCCCAAGTGTATCAAAGCTTGTGCCCAGTTCTGGTACAATCACAATGCTCCCCGGCTTGTCACCAAACCCCCGAATTGCTTTCTCAAGGGCACTGGTTCGCCCAGGGCAAGGAGCCCTGCCAGGAGCAGCAGCTCCAATTCTAACCCTGCATTTCAAGGATTTTTTACGTCATCATCATGCTGAATGTTTAACTCAAATCTGCATTCTCTGGAAGCTTGCCATATAAATTATGCTCTTCCGATTCATCTTACTCTATTTATGTACAATGCCTCGTCAACGCCCCAAGACTGCTATCCTTTTTATTTTCCCAGTACATCCGCTGGTACAGCGATGGTGTCAGGGGTAACATATACACCAATTCTAATTGTTATCCATCCGATTCCCTTACCAATCTTTCATAATTCCCAGAATATGCAACTGAAAAATATTACATGCCTGATCACTATATTTTCACCTTGTCTAACCAGCTAACTTATAGTCTAGCCTACATTTTCTGTTCAACCCCATGTTTTTAAGTTTTGGTATACCAGTTCTTTCAAACCAGATTAGGTATGCATCCCATGCATCAGAATTAAGTATTTGCAAAACAGAGCATCACTACTGCGCCCGTTATATTAATAATTCGTTGGTTCCAGATTGAGTATCGATGGCTGGTATGAAAACACAGAGGCATCTCCCCAGGGCAAGGGAGACTAATGGTTCGATATTTGCTTTGTTGGTTCAGTAGTTGTACGACGCAAACGGTGAGCACTATAAATAAAGGAAAAAATTAATAGAATCGTGCAATGCTTGTCTTCATAACATATTGTAGTGGGAATAAATGAATCATATCTGTAAAAAGGGAATTTTAGCAACGCATAAGAAACAGTTGAACTATAGACATGTATGAAAATGTATGAACTGAGAATTTGCAAATGGTGCATAGAAGGAGGTGGCTATCGTCGATTTGGTGACAAGTGTGACTGCGACCCACATGGTTGAACTACCAGTTGAGCCTCGAGCAGAGCCAGGTCAGTGTCGGTGCTATATGTGCGTAAATGTTGACCACAACAACAAATAACTGTACATGGAATTTGACAGTACTGATGGGGTAATGTAGATGCCAACGGTCTGGATGAAGCACTTGATCACGGG